>NW_015657968.1:97136-119468 GCF_001515625.1 Sinocyclocheilus rhinocerous | reverse complement strand
GAATTTGTGAGCTTTGATGCGGTCATTTTTCTAAAACCACTGTTTTTAAATATGTTATAAAAATATACTAAAATACATTTTAAAATACTTTAATAAAATATATTTTTAATATACTACAGTATGCATTAAAAATATATATATTCGAAAATCTAATTTTAAGTACACTGTAGAAGACTGAACACAAGATGGCACTCTTATTCACAGTGTCTTCTGTCTGTATTACAGACATAATCAAATATAGTTACTCTCAGTTCAGTCTGTTTTGGTAATCTGTTTTAATAAGACTGTAAAAATGATATGAAATGATCTGTGGTAATTTATGACTGTTACTATTTTTTCTATTTGTCAGAGTTTGTTAGAGTGACTTCTTCAGATGAAGATGTAAGGCACAGTGCAGATTCAGCCCTCATGTTATTGACATAAGATTGACTTAATTGGAGTTCTAGAGATTCAGTTGATTTATGTGTAAATAGTAACCATAATAATCACAGTAACTCTTCAGTTTTCCTTCACATTTTTTTTCTTTGTTCTACGACCCAATAAAAACTCACCGGACAGATATTATTGAAGCTTTTAGACTTTTAGACAAAGTAGGTATAAATTTAGAAATGTGACAGTTATCAATTAACATTGTTTCTGTTTGTGACCCTACATAGAAAACGGATGGATAGATGGATAATTCTGTTTGGGGTTATCTGGACCCAGACAAAAAACATGTTATTCAAGTTGAAATTTCACTTAGAATCAGTTCCGAGCACGTTTTTGACATTTCAGATGTGTGACGGTGAACATTAGAACATAAAAAGTACAGGCTCATTCTCCTCTTCATTACATAAGTATACCTCTGATGTTTAAAAACTATAATCACACTGATCCTCATTCCATAATGAAAAAAGGAGGGAAACGCTCAGGCTTGCCTCCACAACGCAAAGTTTGAAGAGCTGCAAGTAAGACACTAAATCCCACATGGATGCGCAGATTACCACTCACAATGCAGCGCTGTGCGTCACATCAGCAAAACAACCGCATGTATGAGCCTGAAAGAGCAAACCACATTACCTGTGCTGTGTGATTTTCACATAGTCTGACGTGTTTGAATGTCTACAGCAACACGTCCCATGTGCCAGTCAGTTTGAGGCATGTAAACATGAGCAGCATGTATTATGCAGGTGATTTTGAGTGCTGTGATCACCTGTCATTGTATTTATGGTGATTTTTTTCAAGCCTGCTTTTGAAATGTTTGAAATGTGGGTGTGTCCTCTGTCTTACTGAAAGTATGTGTTTATGAGCAGGGCATTGATATGAAATGCTTTTGGGAAGTTGACACATCCTTGCTGATTCCTTATAATTATTCTTCATGGAAATGTATCCTCTATGAGAGAAAGGTTTGTGGCCAGTAACATACTTTATTTATTTATTTATTTATTAAATACTTCTATTCAGTAAGGGGCATTCAGTTGCATAAAAGTAACAAGAAGACATTTAAAATGTTACAAAATATGTACATTTCAAATAAATGCTGTTCTTTTGAAACTTTCTACTCATTAAAGAATCTCAAAAAAAAAAAAATGTAGCACGGTTCCCACAAAAAGCATTAAACAGTGCAACTATTTTCAATATTAATAATATTAAGAATTGTTTCTTAAGCAGCAAATCAGCATATTGGAATGATTTCTGAAGCATCATGTGACACTGAAAACTGGAGTAATGATGCTGAAAATTCAGCTTTGCATCACAGCAATAAATTATATTTTAAAATATATTGAAAGAGAAAACAGTTCTTTTACATTGTAATAATTTTTCACAATATTACAGTTTTTACTGTATTTTTAGTCAAATAAATGCAGCCTTGGTGAGGATAGGAGGCTTCTTTCAAAAACATTTAAAAATCTTACTGACCACAAACTTTTGAATCATATAGTATATAACATATCATGTGTCATATAGTACCGCTATATATTGATTATTTGTACTTCAAATATGAAAACATAATTTATCACACAACAGAACCATTTAAAATTAACTAGTGAAGGTAAATAATGTTTAAAATGGTGAAAATAGAGAAATCGTGACTAAGATATACACTTTTTGACTTCATATAAACTTTCATTTAAAATGTTGATGCTGATGTAAAAATGCATCAACTATCCATTTATTCAAGTGTGGATCTCGTACCTTTCATTATCTTATATTTTTATTAGTAATGTCACAGATGTCTAGTCAGAAACAGCATTTGTTTATGAATCTGAGAGACTGTATATTTGTGTCAGTATGTTTAAAGTCTAACCTAAAGCCTCATGTGAAAGTGTGACTAAGCTTGAATGTAGCAGTGACTACATGAGCTCTATGAGTCTATCGGAGAGTGACAGCATCTGGAGCGATAGTGTGGATGTGACTGAGACTGTCTGTTCAGTGTTCAGGGGTTTGCACGGCTTCAAGCGCCTGAGGCACAGACATAAATACAAGCGCCTCACAGACACACGGTTACCAACAAACAAACGTCTGCAGGAAACAGACAGATACAAACACAGCGGGACTCAGAAAATTCACACAAGTACCTGTTGAAAGGTGAACTTTTTAAAGACAAAAATTTGTCATCCACGAATCAACCAACACTCATTACGTTCATATACTGATAAAGCAACAGGCAAACCTGTTATTATCTGACGCTAATACAGAATTTTGGCATAATAAGATACAAGAGCAGTAAAGCAGTAAGTTAGTTTGTTACAGCTGTGTATTTTAGTGAGAAGGCATCTGTCAAGCAACTACATACAGTATGTAATTTAACATGTGATGCAGGTCTAGGCTAGATGCAGACTTGAGTCCAAGAGGAACGAATTCTTACAAATGTTAGTTGTGACTTTGCAGACTTGAACTGATGAGTCAAGATGAGTCACAGACCGAGCCTCAACCTAGCTGCTGTTTAATACAGAGGCAGTGTGCCCTGATTTATATGTAAAAATACAAGCAGCCCCCATCTATGGTGTCAACATATCATAAACTTCATTTGTCATCTTCTGGTCTTGCCGTACATGTAATATCACACCAAGTTTATCTTGTCTGTCTGTGAGACTGAAAAACTGTGGATTATCAAGCTGTCAGACATACTGTTATTCACACTTTCATAGTTAGAAATCTCATTTTAATTTTCAATAATAACAATCAAATATCATAGACATGGACTTATTACCTGAATAATTTAAAAAATACATATTTGAAAATAAATTCCAGTAATTAATTCTGTTTTGCTATTAGTGTGTTTTCCTCATCGGAGGTACTGCAAGTTACAAAAATTAGCATGCATATTAAATTATAAGACTATAAGACTTAAAATCCTAATTAATTTATGGCTCTGCTGAGACCCTGTAACTATAATAATAAGTTTTATCCAGTATTAACTGATTTGGCACTTATTGTCTTGTGAGCATGGCTGAAAATCAGCATGAGCTTTAGTAATAACATCTCTGGATTCTTGATTTCTGCGATATGAATTAATAAATCTGATGTACAAATGCATTAATTAATTGCTTGTTGAGGTATCGATAATTAAAAGCTTTCTCTAAAACATTTTTTCAATCAGCAGCAAGGTTTTCATGATGCATGATACATTTCAAGCAAACTGAAACCGTTTCAAACTGTGCATAATGTTTTCAGGTTGATGCAGTCATATTAAATTATATTAAATAATTATAATAAATATTTGCGACTTTAATAAAAGCACTTAATTTCGATGTTACCATATGAAGCCTGTTTTTACAAAATTAATAGAGAAGTTTGTCACTTTAGATTCTGTCTTTATTAGGATCATCAAAGCATTAGTTCAGGCATTTTAGTGTTACTAAAATTAAATCTTTTGAGCTAAAACTTTGATTTATGTGTCAATGACTTTGGAAAGGCTGTGCATTATAAAGTCAGCTGATTATATAACACTTTAATTCCTTCTGCAAAGGCACCAGTCAGCAAAAATCTAGCGTTCACATTAAATCCACATATTTTTCAAATTCTGATTCAGATGTGTTTAAACAAGCATGCATTACGGTATCAGATTCGTGTGACATCTCTTGTCAGGGTGGTTTGGAAATTCCTGTAGTTCCTTCCTAAAGCTGTTGTCATCGCTCCCAATATAGATCTGTAGTTTACCGTTTCCTGCAGGCACCACCGGCACAGAGAGGCATTTCCGACCATTTTTCACTCTTCAGTGCAGAATGGGGGAGATGATGTAAAGACAGAGCAGAGCAGGCCTGTATGGCTAGCTCATGACTGGTCAGTTAAGATAGGATAACTAGCACAAGGAGTTCATGTGAAGGTTGCTTTAACACAATGCTTCTGTCTCTCCTAGGGGGGTGTCTGTTTCATTCTCCTTAGAAGTACACTTATCTCTCATGAAGGATTAAACACTGTGTTTAGCTGTTTTGTATTTGAGAGAAATTATGATTCTCTTTTATTTAGTCATCACAGTAGGTCTAGGATTTATAAGTAAATAACTAGGCTACAGTTTAGGATACCTTTTATGTCTCATGCTCTGGCAGACTTCAGAGAAGTGAATGAGACATCCCTTACGAAAAAGTTAATTCAAGTGTGCTATTAGTATACTTCTTTTAAACTAAAATTGGAAAGTATACTTTTAGTCTACTTTTTATGTACTTCTCAGAAATGGGCTTTATGTACTTCTCAGAAATATACTTAAAATGACATTTAAGTATACTTGACTTATACTTAGAAAAAGTCTAAATACATTTTAGCTATAATTGTGCTCCTAGAATCTGTGTTTTCATTGTTATACTGTAAGGGGCACTAGTACACATCTTCTGTACAGAATTTCCAAAAAACACAAGTGAACATAAAACAGCATCAAAACTGTGTAACGTTATGGAATAAAATGTCGACCAATGAAGAGGTAATAATGACTGTCAAGCTTTGGGGTGTTGATCGACTTTATCTACGTTTTGATTATCATTCTGAATCCAATTCAGTCTTTTTTCAGCTTTTTGTTCAAAATGTTATTTATTTCTTATTTCTTATTCTTATTTATGAAACTTATCCACATTCAAGTGTTTAAAAAAAGAATGCATGAAGCTAGAATAAAATGTTTTTGTTTACAAGCAGATACACTGTTCTTTTGATGTTTTGTATGTTCAGATATTCATGTAACAAAATATATACAAATTAATACCTAAATAGGGACATAGTAGTATACTTCAAGTATGATGTAAAGTTCACTTAAAGAAAATTTACGAATATACTTGTAGTATAAAACTACAAAATTAGTAATTTACTGAGACTATACTGCAAAGTGTACTAAAAATGCTACAAGTATTTAATTAGTAAATTATCAGTATACCTATAAGTTCACTTTTAGTATAGTTGCAGTACAAACTAAACATTTTGATGTAAACTAGTTGTGTACTCAAAGTTTACTACTGTTATACTTAAAGTATACTTTTATATACTAGAAAGTGGGCCAATTTAGTCCCAAGGAGTATTGAAATAGTACACTTACAAGTATACTACTAGTACTCTGATATTTGTATACTTACTACATAAAGTATACTTTAAAATATACTTGAACTTTACTTAAGTATACTTACTAAAATAAACTTGAAGTATACTACTTTTTGGTAAGGGATTGATGACTGCAGAAAAGCGCAGCCAGTGTGTTTGAGGATCATATATGAACAATCCCCCTCACTCTCTTTTAATCCGTTTAGCAATTTAATCTAAGCTGATCAAGTATAAGAATGCCAGTTATTATTGGTTTACCCCCCTCGACTCAACGCCCACTGAGAAGACAACAATAAGCCGCGAAATGAAAGTCACAGCACATCTCAAACGGGGGAAAATAGTGTTAACTGTGTTTTATTTAGTTAATTTAGGCTACTTAGACAACTTTCGTTGTTTTGTATTTCTTTAGCATGCGACGTGGAAGGTACAAATACCTAACTTAATAATTAAAAAAAAAACTAAAACAATTCTAATGTTAATAAGTAACAATAAAATAATGATAATAATACAATTTAAAGTAATTATTGTATTATTATTATTCAGTTAAAATTATTCTATATATTGCTATGTCGTTGTATGTACAATATTTTACCATATTTTTGTGTGTAATAGTTTCCAGTTAATTTTAAGTGGTGTTTCACGTGCAGCGTCTGCAACATGAAATTGCCTTAGGAAAACAGATTGAGCAAACCTGTGATTCATGTGAATGAAAGGTGCTCCTGTTCCCACATCCTTCAGCGATCCGGTACAAAACGTCCCACGTAAGAAGCGACATCACATTACAGCGGCAAAAGTAGTCAGGGGTGATCCGAATGCTCAGGCTGTAGTTTTAAAGTTTTAATTGTCTGTGCCAAATGATGAACAGCAAACAGTGCATGCACTCCTGAAACACTGAGAGAGAGAGAGAGAGAGAGAGAGAGAGATACCCGTCAGATTGTCCTACCAGGGTTTACTGCGCATGCGCACATCAATATTGCGTCCTTTTTCTCACGCTGAACAACAATATTTAATGAATCTGCATTACTGTAAGGGTAGGTTTAGGGTTGGGGTAGGTGTAGACTTTAATAAAACACAATGTAAGAGGTAGAAAAAAATAGTTATTGTTGGTTTCCTGTAGCTGTATCCCTTCTAGCCACAACCGCGAATATAACACATAACTACTGTATTTGCATTACTGTAAGGGTAGGTTTAGGGAAGGGGTAGGTGTAGACGTTGATAAACCATAATTTTACAGGTAGCAATTTTCGTTGTCGAATTGTACTACCCACTGTTTTAATCTGACAGGGTAGCACAAATCGTGAGGGAGGGAGACAGACCGAGAGAGGTTCATTTGGAAGTGCACTATAAAAATGGGATACTTTCACTTTTGTTGGCATATCCTAATGAATTCAGGTTGATTTAGTTATTTGAAATCATATTTTTGACTTACAATAATTGCATTATGTATTTTTTTTTCAAATTGTTTGAAAAGACCGCACTGTTAATATATTTTAATGCTTGAAAACGACATTTGGTTTACTACTTCTGCACTTTATCCAGTTTAAAAGAGGATAGTAGCTGTAGAGTTCAGTGTTTGTCTGACTTCTAGCTCTCATAACGTTTGTTAGTTGATTTAACTGAGAGGTCTCGCGGGACAGGGTGGATTCTGTACTGCACGGGAGTCATTATAAAAACAAACCAAAAAAATAAAAATTTAATAATACATCTCGATGGAAAGAAATGCACTCGTGTTTATCACACCTGCTCCATTACGCAGTAGTGAGCGCATGCGTGTTAGCAGACTGACTTTTATTATTATTATTAGTAGTAGTAGTAGTAGTAGTAGTAGTAGTATTTGACTTACAATAATTGCATTATGTATTTTTTTTTCAAATTGTTTGAAAAGACCGCACTGTTAATATATTTTAATGCTTGAAAACGACATTTGGTTTACTACTTCTGCACTTTATCCAGTTTAAAAGAGGATAGTAGCTGTAGAGTTCAGTGTTTGTCTGACTTCTAGCTCTCATAACGTTTGTTAGTTGATTTAACTGAGAGGTCTCGCGGGACAGGGTGGATTCTGTACTGCACGGGAGTCATTATAAAAACAAACCAAAAAAATAAAAATTTAATAATACATCTCGATGGAAAGAAATGCACTCGTGTTTATCACACCTGCTCCAAGTGAGCGCAGTGAGCGCATGCGTGTTAGCAGACTGACTTTTATTATTATTATTATTAGTAGTAGTAGTAGTAGTAGTAGTAGTAGTATTAAACACTTTCTTAGGGAATACAAAAGTGAAAAAACATATGCCAAGGATAAGAGCCAGGGGTTCAAGGATGGCCAAACAATACATAGGCTAGGAATTAAAATTCAGAAGAGAGAGAGAAAATAATAATAAATAAATAAATAAATAAAATAAATAAACGGTGAGTCGCTGACGTCATCTCGCTCCTAGCGCAAATAATAACGCAGAAGATATGGAAGTCAATGCGCAATCAGAACCATAAGGGATTATTAAAATTTCACAGGTTCTTATTGTGTGAGTCTAGACATGCGGTTAGCTTTTCCATGGAAAAGAACGAAAAAAAAAAAACTTTGGGTGCACCGTGCACTATGTTTTTTTAGTCAAACTGAATGTACAGTGAATATCGTTATTCAGTGAATATCGAGTATCGTTATTATGTTCCATGACCCAGTGCTGCAGATGCAAATATCACGTGCAATGCAAGTTGTCTATTATGTAGAAGAAAATGTAGGAGATCTTCGTGGCCTATATTTCTCTCAGCGTCAGTTGTGATATTCACCAGAAGATGTCGCTGTGGGACTCGGTCAAATTCATACTCAGACCCAGAAATAAGATTAAAACATTCAAAGCAATTTCAAATTAGGCACAATATTTAAATTGTACCTCTTATTTAAATAATATAAATTCAAACTTCATTTGCAATCCAACTATAGTAAGGAAAATGGACGGGGGTGTGTAGACTTTGTGAAAAATATTAAATGTTTTAAAGATAGTAATTTATTTCCTACTACTGGAGGCTCTCGAACTGTTAAGTTCCTTCCTCTGAATGAGGATCAGTGCTGTGAGTGTGAACCTGGTTAACCTCAGGGCAGATGCAATGCTTCCAGGCTCATGTTGCAAAGACCTGCTAAATTTTTCATCTGCATGAGGCAACAGTAGATGGCTGTCTACTCAGTTACGGAGTAAGGAAAGAGGAGATGGTGTACAACCAATATGCCAAATAACAACAGCATATGGCCAATGATGAGTGCACAACTAAAACAAACACCAGCATACAAGCCAGAATCCATTACCACTTTCAAGATTTTCTTCAAAATTGAACATAGAGAATGGGCATTTAATAGCTGGATTTACATGATTCCCACAGTCATGGAAAACTTGGAAATATTTCAGGAAAAGCAGAGAAAATTTAATGGTTAGATACATTTTCTAGCAATGTTGTGCTCTAGAAGATGTAAAATCAAATCTAAAATATATAATTGGCTAAATATTGCTCTTGTATTGTGTAAAAGTTGCTCATAAGTCATTTTTTGAGTGTTGAGTGAATAGTTCTTTTCGAACTACAAAGACTTCTGAATCATTTATTAATTAATTGGTCTGTAATTATTTTCAAAAACTCCTTCAAAAATGATGTTAAGCATCATGGAAGAGTAAATGAAATTCAATGGTCAAAAATCAAGGAACCTATATCTAACACTGCATTCCTCACTGTTTTTGCTTTTCTTGACAAATGTGTAAGCCATAAAAACTCTGTGTACAAAGCTTTGCATTGACCTAATTGGAGTCTATGTTTGATATCTCCACGTTGAAGGTTACGTTTTATATTAGAGAATAATGATTCTACTTGACCTGGCCAAAAGTCATTACACAGCACTGCAATTATCTTTATGGCTGAGCTCGATTTCAAGATGTAACTTGTATACACAAAGAAATAACCGGTGACTGTACACATGATGACAACACTCGGTAAGTCATAAAAGGCCAATACTGTAATGGAAAAAACCACAGAATAATCCTAAGAACACAGTTCCTCATTCCACCCACCCACTCTAGTCATGGCACAGTTCTTACTCACCTCCTGTGGCAGGTAGTCCTGCCCAAAATGACAGGTTATGGATGCTCATATGCTGCTGTGTGAATGTGGGTCATATTCCAGACCTGTTTAAAGACTGTTATTCCAGAATAAGGATCTGTCCTGTGCACTCGACAACAGCACATTCTCTGTAGAGTGAGCGCTGGACATTGTACAACGCTAAACTTTGTCCACAGCTCTCAACTTACAGCCATTTAAATGTGAATGCTTCAATTTCATCCTGGTGTCTTTCATGCATCTCAGGTTCCAAGTAATTGCAGCTATACTGACGTATGCACACACGCTAAGTACAACTACTAACTCATCCTCAGCCATTGCTTAATTAACTTTACATATATTTCCATATGTTTTCTGTTTTCAAATTAGCCGCACACATTTTGTAGTTTCACAGGATTTGTTTTAAGTATGAATTGGTAAGAGGAGGATTCTGAATTGTTTAATTATAGAGTGACGGTTTAGTTGATCTTTTCTTAGTAAGATGCAGTATCCCTCATGATGTGAGGACTAAACCTCAGACACCCACACAGCTGTCTGCGTGCACATTCCTGTGGTCAGGCTACACACATATATGGAGTGTTCAGTGTCTTGTGTGTGTATTACAAAGCTCAGTGAATGTTTCATTGATTATGAGGATTTTTTTGTACACCTTTGACCTTTAATCAAAACATCTGATACCCTTTATTTACTGCCCTCAGAACTCAGACTTAGAATAATCAGATCAATTTTGTAAACAGAAAATTGAATTAATTACCGAGTGTCATGCTTTAAAGGGACAGTTCAAGGACCAAAACATGAAAGTCCCATAAACAGCCATGCATTTAAATTGTGAGACACAGGGCAGTGAAAAAGAGAATAAATCAATAAAAATAAAGGGCTACAGACAGATCCTTTCATCCACAAAATTAGATGCCCCTTAAAACAGACATAAACATGGAATTCAGAGAAAAAGTACAAATCGCAAAATATAAACTCACATTTTGAGAAATACGGTCAGAATTGCGAGATATGGACTTTAAATAGCAAGAAATTCTGAGAATGAAAGTCTGAATTGCAAGGTATGAACTTGTGAGATGTTAACTACAAAATTAAAGATATAAAATCAAAATGGCAAGAAATAATAATATATTCCATCTTATGGTAATGCAATGATGTTCAGCAAGCCTATATACCCAAAATACATCTCTATAACTTTTGGTATAGGTTTTAAGATTATATGTCTCAAAATATATGATTATAAAAAGTTTAGGAACCCCTAGTTAATAGATATTTTGTTCTCTAAACTTGTAGCAAGACATTTAAAGGCTTTTCTGAACTCCACAATGAATATGAATTGTTTGCTCTCAAGGTAATAAATACTAGAAGAGAGATAAATGATGTGAAAAGAACAATTTAACAAATTTCAGCATTACGCAAATGTTCAAGCTCTGAAAAAGCAACATCTCAGTACTCACAACAGTATATATTGAGGTGCACTGAAGTGAGCAGAGACACTTTCAATGTGCTGTCAGTAGGGTGCCATGGGGCTTTGAGCTTCTAACAAGTGTTTAAAAAGTGGTCAAACAAACTGCAGGACAAATAACACATCTGTCCCTCACAACCCATCAAAGATTAGACAATCCTCACAGAGAGTGAAAGCAGGACAGAATAAAGTGAAAAAAGAGTGGCATCAATTTGTGTTACTAGGTCTTTCTCCTTCAAAGAAAGAGTGTCCCATAAAGAATAAAACTTTGAATTTGGAAGGTGAAAAGAAAGTCCCTCTGTATTCAGTGGCAGTGACGAGATGGCTTTCATATGCAAATGCAGGAACTCATTCTGAGTGTTCACTGGCCAAACGCTGAATCTCTCGCTGACCATCTGAACTGACAAGTGTCTGGCTAATGGATTCTGAGGGGAGTCAATCTTGCCAACTAAAACACATTTAAGTTTCAATGATACCTTGAATGCAACATTTTTTTACACAGAAGTTAGAGGTTACAGAAGCAACAGGTAATCACGCTGAATATGCTCAGAAAAGTGCAGGCTTCACAAACATTTACAAAATGTTAGCAAGAAGCAACGGAACCACATTATCACGAGTGAAAAGTATTCATTAAGAGATTGGAGGATGATTTATGTACATAACATGCAAAAGGAGAAATAGGTGTCTTGGCAACAAATTAAGTGTCATGTCAGTCTTATGCACACCCCTTCAAGTAAAGTGTTACCGAATTAATTCTCATGACTCAAGCCATGATTAATGTATGCCCATGTTTTATTAATGTAATCCCCCATTTTAGTTAAACTGTGTGTGGTTAGTTAATTGTAGTTTAGTTACATATGTTGAACTAATTTGTTACCTTGTTTTAGTTTAGTTAAATCATGCCCACTATTTAGCTAAAATTGGCGGAAAAAATTAATAGGGCTTTTCATACTGTGCTTAACCCCGGGTTATCATTTTTTAACCCTGGATAAAGGTATGTTTCACACTAATTTATAAGCTTTTGCAGTATTAACCTTACATTTCTGTGCCAAACACAGTAGTACAGTGTGAAACGATGTAGTGTTAGAATGTTAAGTCTACATGCATCGTAGAAAGAGACATTTCAGCATTTGAGTGGAAAAATATTGAAATGGTGACGGAAAAAAATGTGAAGTGGAGAGAAGAATAGTGTGTTTCATTCTTACACTTAGAGTCTTACACTTAAAATCCATTTTGGAAACTTGATAGTCATATATAATATGAGAATGCACAACTCTAGAGCCTTTATGTAAGCATATTGTGAGATTAGCAATGCACCGTGTGAAACGTCAGCTTATGAATACCCAGGACTGATGGTTAACCTCGGGTAAAGTATAATGTGAGGCAAGATAACGTCTTGGTTACTGTTGTAACCTCTGTGCACTGATGGACGGAATGAGATATTGTTTCAAACAAACTCCTCCAAACACCTCTGATATAGGGGGCAAGATCAGACTCCAAGTGAGCCGGCCAGTGGCTTGCTCTGGAAGATGCACTGTTCCTCAGATATGATACGTTTAGACTGCCCATAACCAGTCTTACCACCAAATAAAGGCTTTCACAGGGCTGAGGACCCCAAAGTCTGGGGCATCTTCCTGCATGAGCTCATCCTCAAGGACACTTACTGTGCTGCCGACAGGCCGTGCAACCAGTCCACACTTTGACAGGTACCTAGAAGAACCCAAGCAGGGGCCAGCAACCACTGAAAGTCAGTGAATGGCCCACCATCACACCAACTCTCCAGTGGGAGTGCAATTTGTGGGACTAAAGTCACCCGCACCAACCAACCTGTGGAGCGTCACATACCATGCAGATTGTAGCCATGACACACAAAATGTGACCTGGACGGGCACCTCAAACTGAATTGGGTAGCCCAGCCTGATAACAGGGGCCCAGGGGCCACTCTGCTGGGGCCACACAATAGCACACAAGAAAGCGGGGCAAGCAAGTGGTGAAGGGTTTGCGTCCGTAGGTACTGCATCGCTGGTGCTCAACGCATGCCCATTATGTCCATGAGATCCACTGACATAGTTTACAGGTGTAATATGCAGCGGATGAGAAATTTGCTCTTTTTTCAGAAATCACTCCCTTCAGTGCCTGACATTGCCATCTCCTTCAAAATTAAACCAAAATTTTTAACAGAAATCGCTCCATCCTGGCCCTCCACAGGGCAAACGAACATGGTAAGTGCCATCTTTTGGGTCAGACTGCAGGCGTTGAGCAAATGACCATTCGCTGGACCATCAACCTCAGGGATATTTAGAATCCAGCAGCAGAGCCAGACTGACGATGACCTTATTGACCATGGAGCAGCCGAGGTCCAGCGAGGCAGGATGTGCTTTATGGCTTCTGTGTGTTTTTTCACTACTGTGAACTGCTGGGTAGAGGCCTCCACGGCTTCATCAGAGTCCTGTTGGGGATATGGGGGTGTCAAGAAATTATACCTTCTCAGCTTCCTTCCTCTCTGCAAGCTCCTGCACCAACATTGTGGCTATTGCCAGACCAAGAGTTTGTGCCGTGTCGTGCCGTGCCGTGGTCACCCAGAGAGAGAGGCTGATCCTTCAACACTGTGGCCTAGTGTACCTGCAGTATGGCCAAGGAATGAAGGCCAGAAGCAGCCTGCCCAGATATAACGTAAGCTCACACCGCTATTGATGATGCAAAATATTCAGATCTTGTCAGAAAACGATAAACGAGGGCAGCGGTGGAGGGGGGGGAGCCTTATGGACCCCCTCGTGAAGCTGGAAGTAGGGTGACACCTGCAAGGTGGGTGGGTAGGAAGCTGGGGAGCCCTAGATCGTAACCACATTTTTTTTATTATTATGTTTCCAAAAAATAGACTCACCTACACCCTTTACACTTCACATTATACTCGTCACATACAACAAAGTACCAAGGTATTTTCATGGTGATTTGAACATGAGTGCAACAGTGGTAGCTCCAGATACATAATCTTTAACGGTCTAATAACACAGCCTTGAATGGATTTTTGTCATAGTCTATGATCCCAATGAAAGGTTTAGCTGGGTATTACTACCAGTTTCACTAGAAATTATATACTTCTAGATTTTTATATAACAGAACTGCAGAAATGTTTTGAAAGCACTGGCTTTATTCCAGAAAAACATGAAATATTCATCTGAAAAAAGTGACCCACACACAAATTATTATTATTATTTATTATAGTACTCTACATAAGAAGTGCAAATACATGTTTATAAACCAGTAGAGGAGTGAATGTAATCCAAATCTGCCTTCATCATCTTAAATAAAATACATTCTATCTTGTCACTGATATATAGAAAATATCATAAAAGATTATTTAGATATGAATTTTAAAACTCTGTGAAATAATGATTGCATTAGTTATTTGCATAATCAATATTGGTAAAGCCTAAGAGTGTAAGGCACATGTGAAGAAACCAAAGAAAGTGAGGGAGTTTATAAAACAGGAAGTGTTTGAAGAACAAAGTTCAGTTTAAAAAAAAATGCCAGAAACACTTCACAAATTTGTCCATTGGCTCTGTAACAATATCACAGTTTATATTGATGCAGAATAAAGAATTAACCTTCAAAACAAAGTGACTGGTGACCTTTGTCACTGTTTATCGTAGATGCTGCCCCGGTTTTTGAATGCAACCGCAGGGTGTCCGCAAATTCTAAATTAAAACAAGATATTTTGCAGACACAAACGCATATTTTTGAAGATGTAGCCCTGTCTTACAGTGCTGCAGGCCACGCAGTTACAAACACGAAGAAAACCTCTCACAAGCCCAAAGACCAAGTGTTCTCAATGTTTATTTTTTCTTAATTCACAGTAAATCTTTGTGCATAATGTAAAAAGAATTAAGTTAGAGCTCTCCTGTGAGAGACAAAGCAACCTATTGCCAAGCAAAAGATATACATGTACCTAAACTGCGCCTTCTACGTATTACAAAAGTGCAAGAGCTAAATAGAGTGATGACCAAGGCAACTTAGTTAATATAACTAACAACTATTCTGAACCGCCAGTGTTTTTGATTTTGCCTTTGCAAAGCAAGGCCTTTGTAAGGGAAACGATCTGCAGATGTCTTTCCCAGAATGCCACTTACTCAATCGCTTGGCAATAAGATTTGGCTTCAGCTGAGAGGTTTTCAAGCCAGCTGGCTGTAAAGTTCAATGTTCTTCCTGATAACACTGTAAGTGAGAGAGAAGGAGACGTGTGCGGGGTGAGCGAGGTTATCCCAGCAGCACTCTTTGAAGGCGATCGGCAGGCACGCTGTTGTCATCGTCTGAGTCAGCGTCGCTCTGAGGGTTGGAGCTGCAGGGAGAGGTGCATTCTGGGGAGCACAGGTAGTGCATCAAGGGCAGGCGATACTTCCCACAGAAATCCACAAACTTGATGTGACGAACGCACGAGTCGAAGTAAACGCCTGGGAATGAGGTGGTGAGATATAACATGGTTAGAAATTGTTTCAAATTGACTAAAGATCCATTCACACCACAACTATACTATATTACTATCATGTCATTCCATACCCAGACTTTTGTTCATCTTTGAAACACAAATTACAATATTTGTAATGAAACCTAAGAGATTCAGTTCCTCCACTGAAGCAAAAATGTATGTTTATTTTGTAAAGACACTGTAAACTACCATACCCATACCAAAAACAGTTTAAGTACACATATTGGACTTGCTCTATATGCTGCGTTCAATTTCAAACAAAGCAGCTTTCTATTGGCCAATGCAATGAAACCAACTTGTGACCAATCTGAACTTGTTGCGAAATCTATGTTTGGAAACATTTCGTGAAAACTGCATTTCACCCGCGAAACATTGCCGAACAATGTTAAATGTGACCGCACCGTATGTATGTGTGTGTTGAATGTGAATAAAGGCAATCATGTTTGCCGCTCAATTCATGTGGATTACTTTTACAATCTCTTTATGAACTTTTTAAAGCTTGAAAATGTTGGTTGCCTAGACTTTCAAAGGAGGGAGAAAATATGTAATATTATACATAATACTAAAACCTTTTTAATTCATATTCAGTAGGTGAACGAAAGTCATACAGGTGGAGTTTTCATTTTTGGGTGAACTATCAATTGAGAGCACATTATTCTATATATGATCAACATACAAAACTGTATCCTTATATTGTAATCATTAAAAGCACAAACTGTAATCGCTGTTTAGCAGGTTGTGTCTACATAACTAAGTACATGACGTTAACTAACCACATAACATGTATTATCTTATATGCCATATTGACATTACTTTGATTCATCTCTGGCTGATAACAGAATATGACCTAAGTTTCACATTGAAGCAAGCATTTTCTGTAATGCTGCTTTTAAAGAATACATATTGTGAAAAGTGCTATAGCAATAACTTCAATATAAATTTATATGAACATATCTATATCTACGTATATAAACTAGTCTTTATATCATGTTTCTCCTCCCACCTGCACACTTGGGGTTGGGGCACTTGCTGGCCATGTCTAGGTAGTTGACTAGATGGCTTGGGAGGTCTTTATGCGAGTATGGAAGGTTCTTGCTTTTGATGGTTCGGCCAGCCAGCTCCAGCAGCGACGGGGGGTCGTAGGTCATGTCCTTGACGAAGCGTACGACCAAAGGATTGCCTCTGAGACTGAGCTCCTGAAGACGCACCAGGCTCAGGATCTCTCTCGGAAGATACGTCAGCAGGTTATTATGCAGACTAAGAGAGCGCAGGGAATGGAGCCTGTGAGGGTGGAAAGAACAGCAGGACAGGCAAAAAAAAACATCTTTAATATTTATTTTATTATTATTACAACTACTACTACTAAGTACTGTAATATATCACAGAATATTAATACATTATCTAATATTTATTATATATGAAATACCTAATATAATATCATTTTTGGGATATCTAAGAAGAATCAATATTAGCTGCATTGTTATTTTAGTATCATTCATCTTACTATTATAGTTTGTTAATATTTTTTATTATATATTTTGTTTTCATTTAAATTTTAGTAATTGTTGTGTTTTTGTCTTTTTTAATGTCTATGTAGTTTTTTTATTACATTTTATTTGTATTTATTTTAGTATTTCAAATTTAACAAAATAACAATTAGCTGAAATTTAAGCTTTTTGATTATTTTATTTCAAGTAATAATTTTTTTTTTATGTCTTTAGTTTCAGGTAACAATAATAACCCTGATGATCTGTTCAATGTTTATCATCAAAATAATTGCAATATGTTTTTTTTTTACCAAACCGTGCAGCCCTGAAGGACAATTAGGCACACTCTGCTAGCAAGCATTTGTGTGACATCTCAGACTTACTTGTTGAGTTGAGGTGGGACGCTCTGGATGCGATTATCACACAGAACTAGGTAACTGAGGCAGGGTAAGTTAGCTAGTTCAGCAGGGATGGAGGAGATC
Organism: Sinocyclocheilus rhinocerous; assembly: GCF_001515625.1. Classification (NCBI taxonomy): domain Eukaryota; kingdom Metazoa; phylum Chordata; class Actinopteri; order Cypriniformes; family Cyprinidae; genus Sinocyclocheilus; species Sinocyclocheilus rhinocerous. Next base: position 101,948 of record NW_015657968.1, on the reverse strand, counting down.
TGGTTACCACCCAGATACAACAGCTCTAAGCTAGAGAGAGAAAGAAGGGTTGTGAAGGGTCGCTACAAATGTGATAAACAAAATAGGAAGTCAAAATGACAATAAGATTGTTATACATGGAATTATGTTATTGGAATCTGGCATGGAAAAACTAAAAGTAATAAATTCTGAAACATTAAAAACAAAATGTGCATCTAAAACCATTAAATGTGTTTTTTCATCCAGTCAAAAAGCAGGTCCTTTTTACTTTGTTTCATCATTACTAGGAAATCAACGGAAAGCACATTAAAGCAACCTTTTTGACTCCAAGGACCCCCTTTGACCAAGACAATATACAAAGACCCTACTATCTAATCTGATATGTAGGCCTAATTAATAGCATTTAATTAATATATTTTACTTATTCGGGCACCCCTGGAAGTTTGCCAATGCCACCTAGTGGGCCCCTGCCCCCAGTTAAGAACCACTGCATTAAAGTACATTAAAAATCAACAGTAATTCTGCCCTATGGTTACTGCCACTGACAAATGATAAAGTAGAAGTGTTTTTATTCTGGTAAGGAAGCCTTCCAGGGAGGAAATGCAGACGTGAAAAAAATCGCCGCAAACATGCAAAGGTTGGCTATGAGGAAATCACTCAACCTTCGGCTGTTTTTAAGTCAATACACATCAATGTTTCACGATAACGAAGATATCTTGTGCAAACATCCCTTTTGTGTTTTTGTCCTAGACAACACATGTCCATGGAATGACTAGCTTAAAGGGGTGACATTAGGATGAAATTTTCACTTTTTAAAAAAATATATTTTTTTAGCTTTTCTGCATTTGGTTTAATTTCTGGCGTGTCTGCCAGCTCAGAAAAGCTGAAAAGAAAACACACAGCCAGTTTGTTATGAGCGGTCTGAGTCTGAAACGGTGTCATCCAGCGAGCTGTTTCAATCTGCAGCCGGTTTCGACGCATATAGCTAGCTATTTGAATAAGACCACCTCCGAGTCCAAGGCAGCAATGCACGCATCTTGTGTCAACACCAAGCGGCAACCTCCCGCTCTCTCTCGTGAAGCCAACAAGGAAGTGACGCGCTACCAAGATGGCGACGGCCCGCTCCGCCCACTTTGAGCTTCAAAAACGCTCCTCGGAAATCTACGGGTGACGTCACGGACACTACGTCCATGTTTTTATACAGTCTATGGGCGACACACTCCACGAAAGCAAGATGTGTGTGTGAGCAGTAGCTCAGTATCATTTAACGAGACATGCACCGAAACGGCTCGCTGTGAACAGAGCTGTTTTTGACAAGGTAAAAAAGGTGTTGTTTTACACGACAACTGAGGAATTTTAACTAAAGTATGTTACAGACATTTCATGAAGACCCGAAAGAATCATACCAACTTGTGGAAAATGGGCATCCGATGTCCCCTTTAAGTGCATAGTTTTGTACCTTTGTCTTTTTGCCTCCATTCCAAATTTGTAATGTTGTGATTCATCTCAGAGCTGATTTAGCTCATGGCTTAAAATCTTTTCTGAAACGGAATTCTTCCTCTACAAAAGAATGAAGCACTGAGAGCAAAGGAGCGAGTGAGAGATCTTCTACCGTTTTACCCTACAGGCCACTTTGTCCATTTGTTGTCCTCCCTGAAGAGAGGCATTCATTTTTTGCTTCAATACCTCATTCCCTTCGCCAACCCATCTCAGCTTAGTCTCTACAATTATCACAGCAGGCAGAGATAGCAAAGGGAAAAGAGGCCCAGATCTCTTGAAAAGGACCAACTCTGTGTGTAATGTGGGCCAACAGGGTACATCTCTTTATGATGGGATGGCTCGCAGCCAAGTCGGCCTCAGCAGACTCACGGTTCCAGCACAGCCACATGGCAAACTGATCCTGCAGCTCTGAGAGCTTCCTATTCACTCTCACTGTCAGTGCAGTGAACAGTGAGAACTAAAGCCCTAATCAGAGGCTTTTCTGTGGTTAGCTGAAAAGAAGCACTTCACTGTCATGGCATTACAAGTATATTTCAATATAAGCAGATGATATTTGTATTATAAGAGCACTACCGTTCAAAAGTTATAGAAAGAAATTTCTTATTCTCACCAAGGCTGCATTTATTTGATCAAAAATACACCAAAAATAGTAATATTGTGAAATTACAATTTAAAGTAACTGATTAATAATTTTTACCTGGTGAGACTCTCGATCTCTGCTGGGATGCTCTTCAGTCTGTTTCCTCCCAGAGACAGAGACTCGAGCCGCAGCAGCTGCAGACACTGGCTCGGCATCTCCTCAAACCTGTTCCCACTCAAATTCAACACTTCCAGCTGCAGAGAGCCAAAGTCTTTGGGCAGAGAACAATTATTTAAACGATTATTCTTGGCTACGAGGGTTTTGAGTTTGGTCAGTCGGGTGATGTCCTCGCAGATGACCGACAGCGCGTTGTTACTAATGTCGAGAAACTCCAGGTTCGAGAATAAAGAGATGGACTCGGGCAGAGCCGTCATGCGGTTGTAGCACAGATACAGTTGCGTCGTGTCTTTCCGTCGTTTCTCGCTGAGCGAGTCCAAACTGTTATTGTTCAGATTCAGACGGGACAGATCTAAAACACTCTCGCTGCTGCTGGCTCCTTCAAATCCCTCCATTTTAATAGTCGATAACGGAAGAGAGACCTTCTTCTTCTGGTTAAAGCTGTTTCCCAACACTTCGAGCGAGTTTACTTCCAACGCCAAGCGTCCCGAACTTCCATGTGTAGCCTAAATAATAATTCGGCCTAATGGCAGCATTCACACATTACAGTCATTATCAAAGACGGCCCATCAAGCGCTCACTATAACATTCACTTTTCTGGACTCGACTGGAGTTTGGCTCCGCCCGACTGAATTAACCCTTTACTAGAACTAGCGAGTTGCCTAACATGTATACTACAAATAACTCGAACAAACTTTCCCTTCTTCTCTTCTAGAACGACACATCCAGTCTCTTCTCTTTAAAATCCATGAAATTAATAAAAAAAACATGTATTTTCTTTAGTTTTTAGGGTGCTTTTACTGGTTATGCAAGCACTTAGATTTCATTATGCAAGAAGTCAGCGAGTTTCTTAACCCATCCATCATCTGGTTTATCTATAGGCAGACAGTGTTGGGCAAGTTACTTCCAAAATGTAATACATTATATATTACTAGTTACTGTCTTTTGAAAGTAATTAGTTACATTACAATATTACTCTCTCTGAATTGTAATGCATTACACTACTTGAGTTACTTTTGAGTTACTTTCATCCAAAATATCCACATAAGTATTGTAAAATGCCAAAATGTAGTTTATTGCAGCTCATTCTACACCCAGTGGAGGGTAATGTGGTAGGTCTATATAGCATAAAATATGAAATCATATTTAGATACCGGTATGTAGGTCTACATTAATGTTACGTTGTAGTTTAGGTTAAAAAATATAAGCACAAATCGCATTATTACATTCATAAATAACACCGGTAAATAAAGCGAAATGTTATAATGTACAAACAATAAACACAATAACTAGCCTATAGGCAATTTTGAACGGTTTCAGAAGAAAACAAGAATGAAAAATATAAGTTGCTAAACAAACCAAAATGAATTAGGCTAATTCAATGCGAAACTGAAAGCAAACGGCGTTCTCGCGCAGCCTACCTCTCTCATTCACCATTAATCCAATTAAATGTGTCCATATTTGCGATGTATTTGAATGCTTTATGTAATCCAAGCTTACTTAACGCACTTAAAAAACATCCTCGTCACATGAGCAAATGTGTGTTTGGCCCGAGCTCAGGCTGATCGACACGGATTGTACTACGCAGTAGGCTACGCACTATTTAAATTAACCAGTGTATCTATATGTTTGGTTGACTGTATTTTATTCTGATAATGAACAGGCTACAACGTTTGCAATGCTGTATGTGTGTGCGTGAGGCGCCGGCGCGATCGAACAGCGGAAACAAACAACAAAAAAATACTCTGTTATTTTTGGTCATACAGATCATTTGAAACTGCAATGTGTTTACTTTATTTCTGTCATCTCGGTTTCCTTTCCCTGGACTTTCGTAGAGCGCCGCGCCACACAAATAGCATATGAACCAAACTCAGCAACATAGCCTATATCTCTCAGTCTTTTCCTTTCGTTTTGTTAATCTGTTAATTAGGCTATTTAAGTCAAATATTTCGCATATTCATTCATTTTATATATACACTATGATTTAATAAAAACAGATTTTATTTTTAGTTAAACTTAATTTTTGTTGCTCGTCCGCCGTCTTTTTCTCTTCTCCGACCCCGCAGCTCTCTCCGGTAGCTTAGTGTTAGTGGCACCAGTCTAGGTGTTTCCAGGTTTTACTCGTGCTATTTCTCCATGTTGAGAGTTTGGTGTTGCACATATTGCACCTGACTATGCATTCTTATCCTTTTCTCCGATGAACTGAAAATAACAGGAGTGTGTCCATCTCACAAATGTAGAATCCGTCTCCGCAGTCATCTCAACCATCTAATTCCAGCAACAGAAGATAGACAAACTATTTTACCCGCGGAATTTTTTCTCTGGTGCTGTTTTGCGGTGTTAGTAAATTCACCACTTAATTTTGAGTTAAAATATGTTGTTGTAACTTGCGTTACTGAGATTGTAACGAGTAATAATATTACCCAAATTTGATTAGTAATGCGTTATATTACTGCGTTACAGCAAAAAGTAATATACTACTGTAATATTATTACTTTTGTAATGCGTTACTCCCAACACTGGTAATAATGAACATAGCAGTCGTCATTTACTCCCGACATCTGAGCCGCTGAACT
>NW_015657968.1:94361-95587 GCF_001515625.1 Sinocyclocheilus rhinocerous | reverse complement strand
TTACTGGTGTAGCTGGTGTAGAAACGGAGTATGAAATGATACATTGGGACGAAATAAATAGATTAACACAAAACATTGTGAAAAAAATCCACACAATAGATCAGAATACATTTTTGTAAGGCTTAAGATATCAAAGGGTTGTAACCTTTTATTTTTATTACATTATTATTAGCACAAATTACATTTCAAATAATAATCAGAGAAGTAAATATGAATAAAACAGAACAAGAGTTTTTACAATAAAATGTTTTAATTCTGCCCCATTGAATAAGACAATCATACAGACATATAAAAGGCAATTGCTGTCTACCATAATACTGGAAAATTCATGTGCACTGTGTCCTATATTAGGTGGTTTATACCTACAGAAGAAGCCACTTCATCCATGGCACACTGTTTGTATATATAAGGCACTCATTACCACAAAGGATCCGTACTGTTAGTGGAATTTAGTGGAAATTAAACATGTCGCATTATTTTGTGGTTTATTTGACTTATTTTATGAGTTAGTGTATGAAGTAGTGTGAGAGCATAAAACTCTCCTTAAATCAGCAAGCTCCTGCTTTTACTGAGGGATTTAGTGTCTGTTTGCATGCATCGTGTTATGTGAAGTGATAAACACTAAGTAAAACACATTTGCTGTACGCTTGTAAAACATCATGTCTAAAATGGAAGCCCATAAGTGACCGATTTCAAACACTAAACACATTGCAGCACCACACTGAGAACTTTAGCTTACTTAATGTTTTGGCTCTAAGAAGCCTACAAAATATAGTTCATATACAAAAGTACTGGGTAAGTTGATTTTTAATTTGATTAAATTACACTACCGTTCAAAAATTGGGGTCAGTAAGTTTTAAATAACTGAAATATAAATCTGTTGTAACGTGTCTTTATTGTCACTTTGGAGCAATTTAATAAATCACTGCTGAATAAAAGTATTAATTTCTTGCTATTTCTTACTAAAATCTTACTGAACCCAAACTTTTAAATGGTGGTGTATGTTTTATATAATATTTTCAGTACTGAATGAAATATTAATATATTTATTTACAGAGCTGATCCTAGACTTCTGGGGGGCCTACGCAAAACTGTGTCGGGGGAGGAGGGGTGGTTGGGGGTTATGAATGACGAGATATGAATGAATGAAACGCCTTTGTCCGCTTGAGAAACGGTGTCTCTTTTGCGGCTCGGTACGCTTTCAACTCGTTTTTTTTTTTTTTGTC
>NW_015657968.1:93086-94151 GCF_001515625.1 Sinocyclocheilus rhinocerous | reverse complement strand
GAATGGGAAAGTGCCCAAACTTTTGACTGGTACTGTACAATAATATACACAAAGAATATCGGCCGATATATCGATATCGGCCTTTTATTACTCCCAAATATCGGTATCGGCCCCAAAAAACCCATATCGGTCGGGCTCTAATGCTAACACACACACACACAAATGCATTTCGCACACATACACACACATTCTCTTAAGTGGGTAAGAATGCATCTACACTACAGAGGCAATAGCAACTCTATTCTGACAGTTATTTTAAGTAACAGGTATAAAGTAGTTGCTGGGTCCAGAGTAGTGATATACCTGGAGGTTTTCGTACAACAATTTAAACATCAGGCTTTGGTTTCAGATCACTCCATCTGTACTCAGTCCCATCTTTGTGAGCTCAGCTGCTTTATTTTTTTTTTATAAATCTGGCTTGTTAGTTCATTTTGTCAATTCAACCCCAGCATCAGAATGGGACTGAGCACAGTGTGAGAGTTTCAGCATGAACTGCCTCTAGCAACTAACATAAATACAAGCTCAAGCGTAGCCAACGCATCTGTGCAGCTGTTTTCTACTAATGGAGGTGATCTACTCTAATCGAAGTCGCTAATGGCAGAAAAAGCATGTTTGTCAAGTATTAACAACATGGTGGGTTTGTTGTCCCATAATGATGTTAAAATTCAAAGGTATTGCCTGCTCTCTCCACTGAGCCATGCCGTCTCTGCTTCTATTATTTCATGTCCTACCGAGCATTATCTACCATCTAAAGCAAGAGAGCAAAGCAGCAAACAGAGGAATACTAACATTAGCACCTTTACGAAAGGTCTCAAGACTATGACTGCCTTCAAGATGAGAGTGAAAGAGAGAGAGCGGCCATGACAAGCATTTATATCCATCAAGCTCTTTCTAGCGTGTAGATGTTTTAGCATGAGTATCTACCATCTGACTGAAGGACATCTCTCGTTTTGAAGCTCTAAAGTCACAGTCTGATGGACGAACCCGTGTTGTTTTGCTCTCTCAGCATCACTCTCGAATCCTTTCCTCTTTTTTTTTCTTCTTCTATTGCCATTGTTTCAGTCA
>NW_015657968.1:69457-92206 GCF_001515625.1 Sinocyclocheilus rhinocerous | reverse complement strand
ATTACTCCCAAATATCGGTATCGGCCCCAAAAAACCCATATCGGTCGGGCTCTAATGCTAACACACACACACACAAATGCATTTCGCACACATACACACACATTCTCTTAAGTGGGTAAGAATGCATCTACACTACAGAGGCAATAGCAACTCTATTCTGACAGTTATTTTAAGTAACAGGTATAAAGTAGTTGCTGGGTCCAGAGTAGTGATATACCTGGAGGTTTTCGTACAACAATTTAAACATCAGGCTTTGGTTTCAGATCACTCCATCTGTACTCAGTCCCATCTTTGTGAGCTCAGCTGCTTTATTTTTTTTTATAAATCTGGCTTGTTAGTTCATTTTGTCAATTCAACCCCAGCATCAGAATGGGACTGAGCACAGTGTGAGAGTTTCAGCATGAACTGCCTCTAGCAACTAATATAAATACAAGCTCAAGCGTAGCCAATGCATCTGTGCAGCAGTTTTCTACTAACGGAGGTGATCTACTCTAATCGAAGTCGCTAATGGCAGAAAAAGCATGTTTGTCAAGTATTAACAACATGGTGGGTTTGTTGTCCCATAATGATGTTAAAATTCAAAGGTATTGCCTGCTCTCTCCACTGAGCCATGCCGTCTCTGCTTCTATTATTTCATGTCCTACCGAGCATTATCTACCATCTAAAGCAAGAGAGCAAAGCAGCAAACAGAGGAATACTAACATTAGCACCTTTACGAAAGGTCTCAAGACTATGACTGCCTTCAAGATGAGAGTGAAAGAGAGAGAGCGGCCATGACAAGCATTTATATCCATCAAGCTCTTTCTAGCGTGTAGATGTTTTAGCATGAGTATCTACCATCTGACTGAAGGACATCTCTCGTTTTGAAGCTCTAAAGTCACAGTCTGATGGACGAACCCGTGTTGTTTTGCTCTCTCAGCATCACTCTCGAATCCTTTCCTCTTTTTTTTTCTTCTTCTATTGCCATTGTTTCAGTCAAAAAAAAAAAAAAACATTTCCACATATAACTGTAGACAGACAAACAAATAAACGGTATAAAGAATAATACATCAAATCAAACAATAGTGAATAAAACAAGGGCCCCCATAACAAAGTGCTGAGGCCTGTTTGGAGTGACACAATCAAACAATTTACAGCACTTGAAGACACACAGATGAACATACGAAATGGTGAAAAGCTAATGAAATACATAGAAAAGTAAACCGCAACATAAAACACATTAACCAGAGAATAGATGCAGTATGGATAGCAATAAAAGTAATAACCTATCTATAGAAAATGGTGTGATTCTTCCATTAACAGTACATAATCTCAGGAATCCTGATTGTGATCAGTAAGAGAGGAATTCGTCCACGTCATCTCCCTCCTCGTGTCTGTCCTGGTTTAGACCTCCTTTGTGCTGGTCTTCATCTTCTCCACCGTCTCCTGATGGAGGCATACGTCAGAAGTCAGTCGTTTGTTTGTTTTGCCTCAGGCAAACTAACTGGCAGCAACAGCTTATATTTCACATAGAAAATCAACAAGCAGTTAGTGTAGCCCATGAGGAAGGTCACCACCTGCAGTTTACAGCCCTCTAAAAAGTGTATTAGTCAGTTGAAATGACAAACTAAGTCCTCCCTCAGACTCAGGGAAACATGCCTGGACTTGAACTGGCTAGTTCTGGATTTTTGTGTCAATGATATCTACACATCAAACACCACTTACTATGTCAGTCGCATTATTTTGTGGTTTATTTGACTTATTTTATGAGTTAGTGTATGAAGTAGTGTGAGAGCATAAAACTCTCCTTAAATCAGCAAGCTCCTGCTTTTACTGAGGGATTTAGTGTCTGTTTGCATGCATCGTGTTATGTGAAGTGATAAACACTAAGTAAAACACATTTGCTGTACGCTTGTAAAACATCATGTCTAAAATGGAAGCCCATAAGTGACCGATTTCAAACACATTGCAGCACCACACTGAGAAATTTAGCTTACTTAATGTTTTGGCTCTAAGAAGCCTACAAAATATAGTTCATATACAAAAGTACTGGGTAAGCTGATTTTTAATTTGATTAAATTACACTACCGTTCAAAAATTGGGGTCAGTAAGTTTTAAATAACTGAAATATAAATCTTTTGTAATGTGTCTTTATTGTCACTTTGGAGCAATTTAATACATCACTGCTGAATAAAAGTGAGCGCAAGGGGGCCCCCTGGTGTTTCGGGGGCCCTACGCAGCTTGCGTACTTTGCGTATAGGGAGGATCGGCTCTGTTTATTTATTTCTGCCATTATTTAGCCTTTATTAGATGGGACAGTCAAGGATAGATAGTAAGCAATTTGACATTGATTTATGATAAACAATGACATCAGTTTGCGGTGAATGAAGTCAGACAGCTGACCTGATGCTTGTTGAGTTCAGCCACACGGCGAGTCCATTCCTCTTCGGTCATCTCCTGATCCCCATTAGTGTCAATAACTGGGCTTTTCTCTGTGGAGCGAGTCAGTCTCATTATTATAAAATGGAATCAGTACTGCTCATGTGGGGGAAAGTGGGGTAAGATGTGTCAGCCCTTCATCCAAGAAACTTTCTTAGAACTTCCCTTGTGTCACTTTATCACTTTTTTTGACAAGTCATATTTCTATGGTCTGTATTATTGATGCATCCCGAAATATAATTAGGTCTCAGTCTTCTTTCACTTCGACTAGAGTGCAAACGGGCACAGCTTACCCCACACTCTCCTTTTCTGTCTTGAATTTGTTGATATAAACTCACCATCACAAGTCATGGCGGTGCAGACCCAGTTTCCACATGCGCAGACGCAGCGGTTGCACTCCACCTGAGTCTCGGCACCATCTTCATAGGTCTCATCTTCCAGAGCACACTCTGTAGTAACACACAAACCATGTTACCACAATAATTTTCAAAACAAGTTACCAGAAGCCCCCCCCCCAAAAAAATTTAATCTTGATTACCAACACTTTATTCCCTATAAACTACTGTAAGTTAAAATCAGCAAAAGCTGTCTGAACATCACCATTTGAAAGGCTTGCAATACATGGCTGTGTCTGCAACCAAATACTGTCTGCCTGTGTCCCAGATTCCCAAATACAAAACAGGAAATTACTGTGGAACGACTATGCTGCTACAACCATCCAGGAGAAACTAGGGTAAATGAATATGACTGAAGTGTGCAGTTCTCAACTATCATGGCAAGTCGACTCAAGATCAGAAGCCAGGGCATCTACTTTTAATTCTGATCTGATATGATACACCAATGGTGCTATGAATGCTATAGTTTACTGTCAACAGGATTTATAAATGTCATACATCCTTCTCCAGATCTTTATATTCTTCTCTAGTATGTCTTTTATATCCTGTGACAGACCCAAAGGTTATGTTATTTTAGTATTGTTTATATTATTATAGTATCCATATTTTGAATTAGCTTTTATTTTTATATTTTCAGTTTTTATTTTAAGTTTTAGTAGTTTTGTTATGTTTTTGTCATTCTTATTCTTTTTTGTTGTTTTTTTTAATTTATATTAATTTTAATTTATTTTTATATTTTAGTTTTAGTAATTTTAGTCTTCCAACTTTTTAGTCAGTTGCCAAGGCAACATTTCTAATTTTCATTTAAGCATTTTTAAGTTTAAGTTTTTCATCTAATATTCATGTATTATTTTATTTCAGCTTTATTCCAATTACCAATTTTTTTTAAAATTCATTTTAGTTTTACTCAACAATAACAGCACTGGTTCTGAGTTTGCATGTGTAAAAGTTGCTTCATATGATGCCAGAGAAAGCAGCTCCTCCCACTGAACTTTCACCAAGTTCTGCATGTGGAGCCTATCAGCCTGAGGAACGTTCTGTGGAAGAGCGGAAAACCCCTAGTTTGCTCCCTCTCTGCCTCACAGAACTACAATTCTGGGAAAACTCTGGAATGTAACTTTGAATATAAGAAAGATCTTCAATATGGAAGCAAAACTTCCAACTCTGAAGGAATTAAAACTGCTCCTTAAGTATAAAAAAACACCATGGCTTTGTTCACACTGCTCACAAATCTTGACTTGTCCACATTGTCATTATGCAAGTGATGGAATCGTTTGTAAACTCCATGCTGGTGCAGACAGAAGCAAGACAGACAGAGACTCACTCTTCTCAGGAGGGTTGAAGCCTGGTTTCAAGCAGCTGAGGAACTCATCAAAGCTCAGTTTCCAGTCGGCATTCTCATCTGAGAGCTCAACAAGAGCGTCCACACAAAGGCTCCTGTGAGATACATGTAGGGTCTTTTGAACATTCCTTTCACAACAAAACATTTTGTTCCGATGTGACCAAGAGTTAAAAATTCATGTCTTATTTGTGTTTTCAATACACTTATCTAGCTAACCGAATATGCAGTATAGCACACAGTTGTGCAGTTAAATGTTTGCTTGGCTTTATGAGTGTTTGTAGATGGAGTTTTTCCCCTCTGGCTCATCCTGACAGACAGATGGACACAATAAACTCAAATAACCCCTACTGTGAGAGAAACAGGAAGAAGTCCAGTGTGACTGAGATGATTATGATGATTATAACTACAGTGTAGGCTAGTGGTTAAAGGGATTGTTCACTCAAAAATGTAAATTCATTCCTCTTTTAGAAAAAATATATATTTTGAACTATATTTTGAACTCTTCTGCATTCCAATGAACAGTTACTTTAAAATATTGCAGATTTGGTTATTCATGGAAACCAGCATACTGTATGTCACAACAGACTGCATTTTGTAAACTACCGTTCAAAAGTTTGGGATCTGTATTGGTACCGTCTCTTTTGCTCACCAAAGCTGCATTTATTTGATCAAAAATATAGTAAAAAGTATTACTAAAAACAGTAATATTGTGAAATATTACTACAATTGAAAATAACCGTAATCTATTTGAATATATTTTAAAATGTAATTTATTCCTGTGATCACAGCTGAATTTTCAGCATCATTACTCCAGTCTTCAGTGTCACATTAAATTCTTACGGACCCCAAACTTTTAAACGGAAGTGTACAAATGCGCACTAGTTCTGTGAGATTGTGTGGCTGTGTGTGTGTTTTTACCTGAGCAGGCGGTTGTTCTCCTCTTCAGCGTAAGAGTTCATCTGAACGGCTGTTTCATTGTGCTGAATGAACTTGAGCAGCTCTGCAGAATCCAGCTGAGAGTCTCCGTTATCATAATTCTATAAGAGACAAAAACATTTCTTTCCCACACTTCAGTTTCAGTCAGGTTGCAGTTTCAGTGGGGTTATCGTTTATAAGTTATTTGAAGAGAGGAATAGGAAATAAGATTGAAATGGGATTGGGATTGTGAGGTCATCTGCTCTCTGTGCAGTTTGCTCTGAACAGATAACTGATGTGTCTGATCATTTCTGTCTAATGAGTCATCTGCAAATGTGTGTAGGGCAGCAGGTCTAGGATGATTGTGTGCTACAGAATATAGACCCTTTTCACATTTCCAGGGTTCTCAGAAGCAGAAGTCAACTACATAGAAGGTAAACTACATATAAGGGTGAGCGGAAACTGCAACAAATATAAATGTCGTGTTCCCATTTGCTCCAATAGCAAAAGAAAAAATCCACAATATTGTTTCTATGACTTTACAAAAGAGGGGAAAAATCGAGAGATTAATTACATTGGTCAGAAGAGAGAAAGACGTCAAATGTGACCCTGGACCACAAAACCAGTCTTAAAGGTTTAGTTCACCCAAAAATGAAAATTAGCTTGTGTTTTAGTTTTGATATATTTATGGTAGGAAATTTACAAAATATCTTCATGGAACATGATCTTTACTTAATATCCTCATGATTTTTGGCATAAAAGAAAAATCGTTAATTTTGACCCATACAATGTATTTTTGGCTATTGCTACAAATATACCCCAGCGACTTAAGACTGGTTTTGTGGTCCAGGGTCACAAATGTGCAGTCACTCTTTCAGCTGTTGTGTTAGAAACACTCGTGCAGCAGCTGTAACTAGTTTTCTGGAATTTAATGCCAAAGTAATGTAACACAAAGTATATTTACAAAGTTAATAAATGTGTAAACGTGTCATCCCAGTCTGTGAAAAAGATCCACAGTGATAAAACTGCACAGACACCTAAAACAGCCATAGAGAATTCGTCAGTTCATACAGACACATAGACCAGTGATCACACATCAGCTACTTTGAAACGTACACATCATGCTGTCAGTTTAATCTTATCTCAGCAGTTTGTCAGTAGACTACTCCACCTGGTACAGCTGATTTTGACATGTTCACCAATAAACAAGAGGTAAAGGACATGTTCATAATTGAGTCAAACTTCCAGGCTTTGTTCTTTCCCACAAATTGGAGGAATAGTTCACCTAAAAATTACAATTCTGCACATCTTTTATTGTTCCAAACCTAAAAATCCCTGTAGAACATTTCAGCTCTATTTGTCCTCACAATAAAAGTCAGTGGGGTCCAACTCAACGTTTGACCTCAGTGACTTACATTATATTGAGATTTTTATTTAATTTTCCACAGAAGAAAGAAATAGTCATACATGATTGGAATGAGTCAGTATATAATGACAGAAATTATTTGTGTGTGAACTATCCCTTTAATTATTTTAGAGGAAGCTGTCTAACAGATCAAGCTGATCTGACCAGCATATGGATTATTGGTTTGGTGATAGTGTTCAGTCAGATGTATGGATTGTGCTGACAGCTGTGCAAAGGTGAGCTAATATTGAAACACACTGATTCATCAAAAAAGCATGACTGCCTGATCTGCTGCTATGCAAACAGAAGTCATTTTAGGTGTATTTTACACGCCTTGGGAGGCTGTCAGAGAAATGATGTGGCGCGTCCTGAAGGCTCTTTGAAGTGCGGCAGGAGGGCGCAGAGATTGCCTGGTGGAGGGTAATATACACAGAGCCCTGACGATGAAGGGACCAAACCAAATGGATGCTTTTATGCTGCAATAAATGCCATTCCTTTCACTGAAATACAATGAATACCCTTCAGGCAGACATTAAACATCTGTGTTTGTAAATTTACAGACATTTGAAAACCAAAATGGTCACGTATTATGTTCCGCTTCTGTTAAGACTATTAATAATTCTGCGTATTGCTGGGCTTTATAAGTTATTTTAAGAACATTTTTGAAATGTTAAGCCAAGACACCCAGGTGAATAGGGAAAAAATTGGGTAAAAAATTAACCAATAGACACCACCATATTTCCCTAGTTGATTGATTACATTAAGTGCAAACGTTTTTTGTAATGAAATGCTATGAATATGCAAATAAGATATAAAATATAGATAAAACAGAAAAAAAAAGTTTGGTTAAGTGCAACTGAAAAGGAAATGTCTGGCTCAATGCATGTTTTTTTTTTGTTTTTTGTTTTTTTTGAGAAAACGACATTTAAAGATATGTATTGTAACTGAAATCTACAGATACAAATAGATAAATACAATAAACACTTAAATATGTTTTTTTCATGTTTCCTCATGTTTAACTCTGAAACAACACATAATAAACAGCCCAAAATCTCAAAACTGATGTTGTTCCCTGTAGTGTTGTGCCTTAAAATACTAAACTATACAAATTATTGGTGGTTTAATATTTTAAACTCTGCCAGGACATTATCCATTAAGTTTATGGACGCTACAATACAAATTGTAATGTATAATTCGAAATACGGGTAAAACACCTGTGAAAAATCAATACAGAAAATGTCTTCATAGTAAGTACATCAAAGATACAACATATAAATATCTTTAATAAACATTTTTCAATATTATATGCATCATTATTACAAATAGCATGTTAAAGAACAAAATTAGTTAAAACCAATTAGTGAATAGCCATCACTTTTGCCAATAGCGTCTTCATTTTGATATCCTCTGCAGAGCACATACAATATATACTCATGCTACAAATACAAGAAGACATAAAAAGGGCAAAGATTAAATGGCAAAAATGGGCCCAAGAGGTTAAATGCATTTTATACATCTAAATACTGTGGCAGTAATTCCACTATAGCCGTGTCAGAGAGGTTATGTCTGTCTCAGTATCTACGAGCTCATAAGAAGTTGGTAATTAATAGTAATCTGTGCAGCATGCAGATAAGTAGAGTCATCTGAGAGCCCTCTTGCTTGGCTCTGAGCCCACGGTCATAATACGACTCACCTGGGCTGGCTGCGGCTTTCTCCTGCTTCTTCTCTGTAAGAGACAGAGATAAATGTGAGTGGAGTAATGTTTCACAATCTGCATGTAATTATAGTTGAATCTTCCCTTAGTTATCACTTGAGAAGCTGCTTGCATCAAATAGAGATAAGGAATATTTTTTTGCTCTATAATCTGCTGAGCTTAGTAGACACTTGACATGGTATATACATCACACATGACCCCAATCCCACACACACTACTGTTATTGCATTAATGTATTTGACACATTGTTCAGAACAATTCGGACTTAAAGTCTAACAATAAGCCTAACAATAACGCCTCAGCAACCTAGACAAATGTAATATATATCACAATGGTGGAAAAACTTCAGGAAAGGGCAATGTTTCTAATGGTGAGGATGCACTGATGGTGAAAAGAAGTGCACTTATATTGTATTAAATGTGCACTTGCAGTGTACTTCAAATATTGAAAGTATAGTATATTTTAAAAAATGTAATTGCAGATAATATTAATGAAATAAAAGTCTTAAAGAGAGCACACTTTCATGACTGAACACATTTAAGTGCATTTTGTAATAATGTCCAATATAAAGAAGTACACTATTTTGATGTATTGATTAACATAATAAAACACATATAAAGTACTTGATTATAATTTTACTGTAGTGTGTTTCTCACTATTATATTTAAAGTTAATATATTCAAATGTACTAAATTGCAAAAAATAAAATATAAATATAAAATATATACAGTATAAATAACATAAATTATATTTTACATTACATTCAACAGTAAACTTTAACCATATTTTAAAGACAATAGAAGTAATTATGAAATTACATGTAAAGATGTACTTAAGTATGCCAAAAAGCACTCTTAAGTTCAGCTAATTGCATTTACAGTTTTTCTCGATTGCCCAAGGTTTCAGAAATTGTGTTTTAGCAATCGAGAAAAACTGTAATATGGATTTAAACTATAATGCATTTTAATTTATTTGCAATTAACATGCATTTAGGTAAAACACAATTTGCAGATCTCACTTAGACTTTTCAGCAAAACTCTAAACACATTCTCATTCTCAAAACACATTCTGCACTCTAATGCACATGTCATCCATACTGGTAAACACAAGTGGCAACAATCAAATACAAATAGAGAACACATGTCATTGATAGAACACAACCACTCAAAATTGATTTAACCTGTTTCAAATGATGTGACACAACCCATATAAGCCAGTTCAGAGAGCAAACAGGTTGTTGAAGAATGACATTCTAATTTATTGAGATTCACCTGTACAAACATGAATCTCTATAGCTGGCATACATAAAGTTCACTTCTCACAACAGACAGTTTGTAAAGGATGTTTTGTGGTTTGATATATGTATTCTAATCGCTCATGAAACCAGGGCAGTCACTAAACTAAAAACCTCCCGAAACAGAAACTAGCGCTGGTACAGGACCACAAATTCACTTTTACCACAAACATAGGCAAACACACTTTTACTTGCTCTTTCTCTCTCACACACACATACAGTGTTTCCTCGGTGTCTAGGGACAGAAGATTGATAACTATCTCCAAAAATGGTCGAACTCTCTCCACTCCAAACACTCCTGAGAGCCTCCTGCCACCAGTTTCCCTGACAACTAGCGGTTCTCCTTGAAAACTAGGACAACTACAGATTTGGAACAGCAACTTCTCTAACAGAGCAGTCTAACAAATAGATAATACCTAACAAAAGTAAAAGTAAAAAAAAAAAAAAAAAAAAAAAAAAAAAAGAATTCATTAAAATTTGAACATAAACATGATGTTTAACATGCCAACAGACGAACAGTTGAACTAAACTAGGAGTGTTAATATAAAAATAACATAATAAATAAAAAACGAAATGAATAATTAAATTAGTTGACAACAGCAGATGACAAAATGTCAAAAAACAGGATATCGATGTCCACAACTATTCAAAAGTTTTAAGTCAGTATTTATTTATTTATTTAGAAAGAAAGAATTTTAGATCAAAAGTGACAGTAAAGACATTTATAATGTTACAAAATATTTCTATTTCAAATAAATGCTGTTCTTTTGAACTTTTAATTCATCAAAGAATCCTGAAAAATGTATCACGGTTTCCCAACAAACATATTAGCTATTTTCAACATTGATGAAAATATTTACGAGTTTCTTGAGCAGAAAATCAGCATATTAGATTGATTTCTGAAGGATCATGTGACACTGAAGACTGGAGCAATGATGCTGGAAATTCAGCTTTGCATCAGAAATAAATTACATTTTAAAATAAAATATAAAACAGTTATTTTACATTGTAATAATATTTCACAATATTACGATTTTACTATATATTTTATTTATTAATAATCAGTCTTGGTGAACAAAAACATTTTGAAAAATCTTTAAACGGTAGTCTATGCATTATTGAAGACAAAGGTCTTAAGGTCTATCAAAAGTGATTTACACTCTTCTACCAGCAGATGGAGCTCTGATATCAGGTTTGTTGATTACAGCACGATTAATGGGCTGTTCACACAGGACACGCTCTTTTGTTTAAAACTATCAAGACTGAACACAATGAAATGGATAACAGATTTCAACATGTTTCTAAAACTTGATACAGCATCTTAAAACCCAACAAAATGGAACAACGCGTCCTGTATAAACGCCACGGAAAGTGTTCAAGTGCATGTTTAAAATAGACAGTTCATGACTAGATTAGACATCTTTGGGGTTATTACATTGTTCTTTTCTTTTTACACTCTTCTGTCCTACTGAACTTTCTCTTCGGTCACACCTCTGAAATGTTTGATTTATGTGCAAGGTCACTGAATCTGCCTCACATCTGACAAATTCCCTTGTCTTTCCTTTTTCTCTGCCTGTTTTTCTTTGTGTTCCCTGCTACAAGACCCCCGTCTCCACAGCACAGCAAAGTCATGTGAACAGAGAGCTAGCCAATCACGTGCTGCCAAGTTGTGCCTGGAGTAGGGTTATGCCAGTATCTTACCGTGATATATCGCATTACCGAATACCGGCACAAGTCTAGCCTGGAGTAACGATTTAGGAGTTTCCTGAAATACTCCTGCTTTCCAAAACCTCCCTAGCGTCCAACTATAATCAAATGCAGTCTGTGTGTGTGTGTGTGCGTGTGTGTGTGTGTGTGTGTGTGTGTTCAAGAAGGGTGTCTCACAGAAATCTTGCCTGTTCTTTCCTTTCCCATGAACTGTGATTGCTGGTTCCACCCTGACTAACTCCAACACACACACACACACACACACAACAGACCCCCCCCAGTCTAAAACACATCAACAATCTTTTCTAATCACAATCTGCTCCGTTTGAGGTCATCAGAGGACTTTCAGACACAGTGCTGCCATATTAAAAGTTTATGGGATATTCATTTGAGAGAGTTTTGTCCCGACAATAGAGGTAGATACTATTGCGGACCAGCGGTAACAGAGGTACATTAAAGGAGAGAGAACAAAACCAAGCCTCATGCATAAATGAATCTCCTTCTCTACAGGGAAGCCTGCTGACATTTAAACGAATGAACGTTATGGCATGCTTTAGCTAAATCAAATCAAATAGCAGATATGTTTCCATGACAACCAGGCATGAGGGCTTGAAAAGAGCCATAAAATTGACTGTAGGAGAGAGTCAATAAGAGATGGGGTACAAGACGCCTGCAGCTGAACTATGACCTCCAAAATTTCATTGCAAGTATGATGCTGTTACATGGTCTCAGATGGTTGTTATCCATCTTATGATATCTCTGTCTTTCTGAAAGCGGTTTCCTTTATTGATAGTATTCATGTTTTAAAATGCTTGTTCAAATATAATCATATTGCACAAAAAAAATCCATTATTTTTGTATATAATACATATAAACAAATAAATATCTAAAATGGTGTAAAAGCAAATTGGTGTAAGATAAGACAAGATAAGATATTTATTTATTTATTTTTCAAAATAAAATAATGTTTTTATCGAGCAAGGATGCATTAAATTAATCAAAAGTGACAGTAAAGACATTTATAATGTTAGGCAGCAAAGCTGTTTTCAACATTGATAATAATAAGAAATGTTTATTGAGCAGCAAATCAGCATATTAGAATGATTTCTGAAGGATCATGTGACACTGAAGACTGGAGTAATGATGTTCAGCGTTGAATCACAGTATTAAATTATATTTTTAAATATATTCAAATAAACAAGCCAGCAAATCAGCATATTAGAATGATTTCTGAAGGATCATGTGACACTGAAGACTGGAGTAATGATGTGTATCACAGTATTAAATTATATTTTAAAATATATTCAAATAAACAAGTGCTATTTTAAATAGCAATAATATTTCACCATATTCATGTTTTTACTGTATTTTTGATCAAATAAATGCAGCCTTGGTGAGCATGAAAGACTTAGATTTCTGACAATAATTCATTTTTTAACAATTTAGAAAAAAAAAACAATTAGCAAGAAAAAATTTACTTTACGAATTTAAAAAGGAAACAGTCCTTTTAAAATTTATTTTAAAAATAAATTTTTAGGAATGTTTAGGTACTTTTACTAGAAAACAAAGAAAGACAAAATATTGATTTAAAGAATGTTTTTGCAGTATAAATGCAATCAACCTCAACTGTCAGAGTTGTGGTTAAAATAGTGGTTACAGATCAGTAGTTGAGTGGGAAAAGAGTTTTCCCTTAAAGCACATCTGAACAGTGTTGCTGTTGTTTATCCAGAGGGCTGTTCTGGCAGGTCGAGGGGCCGCTGTGATTGCCAAGGAGAGAGGAATAGGGGAAAGACAGAGAGCAAACATTCCTGGTGCAGAAGAGTCGAGGAATGTGAGGTTGTGTCTGACTCACGAATCATGAGCATATAGCAATGTGACCTTCCGTTCAACTGGGTCCAATTCACTATAGCTAACCCATACACTAATGCAGTGCTATATGACAAACAACAATGTCGGTAGAGGTCACAGTACCATAGTGAGAGTTAAAATGCAAATCAGTTCACATTCAGAACATTAGCAGCTAAATTGAAATAATATGAAATCAATCTCCTCACTCAATACTTATGACACAAATTACTCTCTGTTACCATCTGACCCAGTGGTGTAGGATAGGTTTTAACACTGGCAGAGACATTTTAAAAACAATTAAGCTACTGTATATAAAGTATTTAAGTGTGTATTCAGATGCAACACACACAAACCACATAAATGCTAGAGTAATATTACATCAGCCTGACCACTTGAGATTCTCAGTGCACAGTTTGGTCATTGGCTGTTAACCAAATGCTTGCAGTAATATAATAATATACTGGTAATATAAGTTTGGGTTTGTACCTCAAGCAAGGAAGAGGCAACTTAAGTCGGTCAAAGCAGCTCAGAGCATGTGCATGTGTCTGAAACAGTGTTCACAGAGTTTCTATGCAGTCAGTTCACACTCGAATGCACTGCAGTGCATACAACTGTGACGGCCGTTGTATTGGTAACTGTATTGATAGGTGCTGTTCATTTGCATATTGCTGAACTATGTCTCATTGTCAAAAGTCTGTGCTGCTAATATTGCCTGAAGTTGCAAACTCTCCTCATGTCATTCCAAACCTGTATTACGACTTTCTTCTGTGGAACACAAAAGAAGATATTTTGAAGAATGTAGGCAACCAAGCGGTTTCAGTTCCCGTTGACTTCCATAGTATGGACAAAAAATACAATGGAAGTCAATGGGAACCGATACTGTTTGGTTACCAACATTCTTCAGAATATCTTCTTTTGTATTTAACACAAAATATTATACAGGTTTAGAACAAATTGAGGGTGAGTAAATGACAGAATTTCCTTTTCTGGTTGAGCGATCCCTTTTTTGGGAAGATGAGTGGCAGAGAACAGCGGAAATCTCTCTGGACCAAACAACAGCTGTTCATTACGACTCTGAAAACTGTTGAGACAGTGGGGCTAACAAACACATCGAAGCTTAAAGGTCAGGTTGTACAGATGTACTGTATTAGATAATCAGCACATCACAAGGCAGTTATAATAATCCTTTTAATTATTTATTTTAATTAAAATGACTGATTTAGGCCGCAACAATCTGTTGATGATCAGCCCAGAAGTTTAGTATGGGTATAGCCTATGCTTGTTCAAATGCATCTATGAGAAAAGTGAGGAGAAGGCATATTCAGGATATAATAGAAAAGTGGAAGAGACCAGAAAGATGGAAAGTGTTGAGGACAGCTAGAAGGAAAAGACCCAGTATCTTGGGAGGGAAGAGAGCTCCAATTAAATAGCAATGCCTAAGAGGAAGTGTCTTCAGTTACACACTTCACCCTTATAAGGTTCTGCATTTTTAACCTTTTCTTTTTGAAGTGTAAATATTAAAATACAATACATCTCATACAGTTCAAAATGTTGGGTTCTGTTTTAATATCTTTTAAAATGTAATTTATTCCTGTGATGGATTTTTTTCTGCAGCCAGAGTCACATGATCCTTCAAAAATCCTTCTAACATGCTGATTTGCTGCTCAATAAACATTTTGTATTACTATCAATGTTGAAAACAGTTGTGATGTTTTTTTCTTTTTTTTTGTGGAAATGGTGAAACAGGATTATTTTATGAATAGAAAGTTCAAAGGGAACTGGCCTTTTGATCAGTTTAATTCATCATTGTTTAAGAAAGGTAATTTTTTTTACAAAAAAAATAAATAAATTAAGAACCCCAAACTTTTGAATGGCTTTATATAACCATTTTCATATAGAATTCATATAACAAAAAATATGTTTGTCCTACACAAGCTAAAATATCTAAACTCTAAAATATGGATGTTGAATGATAAGTTAGTGACTTCTAGGTTTCCTGTTTTCCAAAGAGAATTTTTAAAGCAAGAACATATAAACCTTTCAAGACTTCCTGAGTTCTGAGGTTTATGAAGTGATGGTATATGCCTCTGCAGAAGCAGTAACTCACAGAAACTTCACTTTTAATAGCCGAATTCCTAATGTAACACACCACCCAAATTCCTGAAGCAAGATCCACCAATCAAAAATTCACTGTTACCATGGAAACAGGAATGGTGGCCACAGCTGTGAGTTCTTGCAGGCTAGCTGAGCTAGCTACCCACATAACACTGAAGAGAAATATACATCTGTCATCATTCACTCACCCTCATGTCACTCCACACTGACAGTTGAGCTTTCCTTCCTCAGTGGAACACAAACGGAGAAATTTTGAAGCATGTGAGGAACCAAACCGTTGACGGTAGCCATTGACTTCCATATTAGTTTTTCCATAGTATGGAAGTCAATGGCTACCATCAACTGTTTGGTAACCAACATTCTTCAAAATAACTTATTTTGTCTTCAGCAGAGTAAACAAACTCATACAGTTTTGGAACAACTTGAGAGTGAGTAAATGATGACAGAATTTACATGTTACATATACAAGTTTAACTATGGGGATTTGATATATGTTATAATCTTATATCTTCACCTACCCAGAGAATGTATGTATTCTTGATGTAGGGCAATACATGATGTATATTACATTTCTGTATGGGGCGGGACTTGATTCTGTGCACTGGTTGTTGATTGGATGAAGGCAGATATGAATGCGAGAAGAAAAAGAAAAGGGTGGGTTAAGCAGAATAAATGATTCAAGAAGATTTGCATACGTCACCAGAGAGAAGACTGTCAGTTTACCTAAATATACAGTCATTATACGTAATTTGAGGGGGTCTAAATAAATAAGTAAATAAACAATTAAACATGCATGGATGAATCGTTCACAATAAGATCGAGAACTTGCATTTAGAAAATAGATAGGGTGAATGCCTTTTCATTTTCATGCCTACTCAAATTTTGTATGGGTTTGGGTGGTTTGGTTCATAGCTTTGAATGCTGAAAGGTTTTAGGAAATGGCCACATATGGACAAAATGAACAGGAAAAATGCTTCCACATCCAAGGCCGCTAAAAAAGTCCTTCTTCCGTCCTTGTCTATTCCGCTGAGATATGTTTGTCACATCTCCGTCATCCAGCTATCTGTTCTCATTTGCTTCTACTGGACCTTGTGGAAGAACAGAGCACCTTAAAACGCCTCTCTTTCATAATAGTCAATGTAACTGAAAATAACAGTCGCCCATTTTCTCTTACAATAAAAGCAGAATCATGTCCCATCTCACTGAAAGAGGCTCACATGGTTTCAATCTTTCATTTACTTTACTCTTTCCTTTAATTCCTCCTCTACCTGTTTTCTTCTCTTTCTTCACACTTTGTGCCTACTGAATTTCATAAATTAGGTTTCCAAGAGCAGAGCATTGTGCACTGCTGGCTACAAGTGTATAGAGGGCAAATGCAGACTCTCAACAGAGAAAGGAAGAAATTGCAGAATGAATAGGGTGAGAGAATGGCAACAGGAGGATGAGGAATATTAATTCCAGGGGAAGAATTAATGGGCGCATGCAGAGAGCAGTGACTGATAGATTGAGGGAAGACTGAACCCAGGGCTGCAGGTTAACTGACTTCACAATGGAAGGAGGAAAATGTAGATGACAGCTTTTTATTTCTCCCCTTGACATTTCCCCCATCAGACAGTCTACAGTCCATTCACTCAGATAAAAAAGAACATTTTAGGACGTTCTCACTCCACAAACTGATTTAGAGAGTGTGTGACTTATAGCTTCATAATGGAGATCGTCGTCAAAGCAGAGAGAATCATTACCTGCACATCTCACTACAAAAATAACTGAATATCACACTTCTCTTCACATATGCAGTGTAAAAATCTTTTTAAATAAAAAAGGTGGTTGCCAGAAATTCACCATAATATATGATGTTTCGTGACATTTTTGTACTTGTATATTTTACATTTATAACATGTCTATTTCATTAACTGATATAATAATCCCTTAAAATACCTGCACAGTGCTGAACACAAAAACATAAGATGACTGTGAAAAAAAACCAATGCATTACACATGAAATGTAGCTTAACCTGATAAATATAACTAACTATAGAAATAACTGTGACTATAACTTTATGAAAGATAATCACACAGAGGAATCTGAGAAGACTTATTGTTCCATCATAACATTTAAGGTGACTCATATTTTTGCATACAAAAACTATTTTAGCAATAATGTTCTGTAAAAGTACATGTATTGCATTATTTGACCGAAAGTGCAGTGTGATTTATAATTTTTATTTTATTGTAGAAATGTTTTGTATTTTACAGTACCATTACATGTATTGCCTTGTTAAATCGAATATAATTTTTAACATACAAAACCATCAAAAATGTTTTGAAAGAAATGAAAACGTCTCAGGTTACTTATGTAACCATGGTTCCCTGAGTAGGGAACGAGACACTGCGTCCTCTAGGGGTCGCTATGGGGAATGCCTCGTCGTGACCCGTGTCTGAAGCATACATTGAAAAAACACCAACAACACGTTGGCTGGCGACAGCCCATGACGTCACTACCGGTGCGACTATAGTATAAATAAGCGCCGGGAGCACACATCATTCACTTCTTCATCTGAAGCTTGCGTCCGCAGCATGGCAAGAAGTCAAATAGCGATGACATGGATGCACACACCTAATAGAGATAGCTCTTACTTTTTCCTTGGAAATGCACGCTTCAAACAGAACGGTCAGTGAAGACGAAGAAGAGAATGACATGTTCTCCCGGCGCCTATTTATGCTATAGTCGCACCGGTAGTGACGTCATGGGCGGTCGCCGGCCAACGTGTTGTTGGTGTTTTTTCAATGTATGCTTCAGACACGGGTCACAACGAGGCGTTCCCCATAGCGACCCCTAGAGGACGCAGTTCGAAGTTCCCTTGAAAGGGAACTTTTGTTCAGCAATTGCACATTAAAATGATCAAAAGTAAAAGTAAAGACATTTATAATGATACAAAAGATTTATGTTACAAATAAATGCTGTTCTTTTGACCTTTATATTCATCAAAGATTCCTAAAAAAACAAACAAACAAAAAATATTAAACGAAAAATAAATGTTTCCACAAAAATATTAAGCAACTATTTTTATCATTGATTAGAAATGTTTTTTGAGCAGCAAATCAGCATATCAGTATGATTTCTAATGTCTGAAAACTCAGCTTTGCATCACAGTAATAAACTACATTTTAAAATATTTTAGAATGAAAATACATATTTTAAGCAATAATATTTCACAATATTACTGTTTTGTATTTTTCTTTAAATAAATGCAGCCTTGGTGAGCATAAGAGAGTCAACCACATAGCAGGTGTTTTTTACTGTATGTGAGCATAATTGAGTATAATTATGCAATGTATTATGCATAATCATGCCATAAGTGACATTTGAATTGCATCTCATTCTGATCTGTGTTCAGGTTTATGTGATTCTTCCACATCATTGCTTTCAGCTCTTACTTAATGACTTCTAAGTAATTAGCAAGCTATAAAATGATTCAGTTATCAATTGTTGAACCACTAGGTTTTCAATGTCCTTTTCCCAACATAAAAGCAACTCAAACTAAACCAAACACTGCATTACAACATTTCATTTGTAAATCTAACATTATATTTTACATTTCAATGTACATATAAACTGTAGCCTGCTGTGTTTGGCTAATAGATAAAATTGATGTACCAGCGCTAACATTATGGCAGCACACCATGTGTGAGTCATTACACTCGTGAAAATGTACTTCTAAGTTGAATCTTTAATTACTGAAAAAGCTGCATGCTAAAAAGGCTGATGTTCACTGATGAATTTGCTGGAATCAGATAATTTGCTGTCCAAATTGGCGCAGCTAGTCCTCCAATGAAGCCACTTATCTTAAGACAGCTTTCACTGTCTTTGCTTTTAAAACCTGTTCAGTAAGAATCCTGTCTGAAACAACACAAAATAAAGCAAGAGGTTGTCGGGTTCCTTTCAGCACAGCACTAAGAGTTTGAACTGAACAGAAGCACTGAGGAAGGGAAGGGAGTTTGTGTTGGAGCGCTGAAGACAATCTGAAAACAAAGAGATACAGAGCAGATACTACCGGTAAAACATAATGGCTGTACCGGAAAAGAAAAACTGAGAGTGCAGGAAAAAGATTACAGTGAACACAAGAGAAGACAGAAAAAATCTTGTTTGTGGAAATAGTACATGTACACGTTTTTTCTGCAGACAGTCTTTTGACTTTCAGCCATCATGAAGCAGCCAAATTGTGTTTTAATGTGCTGGAGAGAGAATAAAATCTGTGACACCACAACAATAAACTAGCATGGAAAAGAACTCATTCAAATTCAAATAAGTCTAATAGAGCCGCTTCATGAACGGTGTATAATTTGTAATTAGAATTTCAAGTAAAATGACAGATTTTTTGACAGAAATGAGTCAGAAAACTGAATGCAGTTTATGAATATCTAATAAGGGAATATCAAGTTGACTTTCCACTAAGTGTTTCAAATACAACTCTGAATATCTTTCAAAGATTCAATGCCACCAACATGGAAAATTCAAGATAATGCACCAAGAAAACCCATCCAGGAAACTATTTCCAGAGTCCATTGTCTACAACTCATTGCCCCTGCTCATTTAGCTAAAGGGTTCATTGTTTTCTATGTATACCAATAAGTTGTGCTGATTAGAATGAGCTGTTTTCTCATAACTAAGTCAGCAGCTGGGTGGGGTTGATTAGACTCACAGATGGATGTGACCCAAACCCCTGTCGATGTGCAGAGGAAACCCCGAAGGAGCCTGTTTGTTTGTTTTTGAATATTATTTCTGAGTCAATACCGCCAGAGTGAATGTCACCAGCCAGAGAAAACCTCCATTGATCTCCCTCCAGGAGCATCAACATCTCCATAACTCAAGCATAAATGTCACCGTGCGAGGAAAGAGCAACACGCTGACTTCAGCTGCTCTGAATGCCGCTGGGCGTAACTCTAAATGTGTGAAGTAGAGGATGTACAGATGAAAACGAGGGGGAAAAACATTGTAATGATCGTAAAACATACAGTTACAGGGGTGGTGTACACAGATGTAAGTATTATGGGACAGCATCAAATTTAACCACAACAGATGTTCACTAGTCATCAAGGTATTTCATTGAGGTCAGTGCAAATGTTTTCTTTCTTGTGGGTGTTCGTACAGTATATGGGTCAATGACAAATAAGGATGTCCGAGATTATGAAAATGACAAATTATGACTTTAAAATATCCTATATTATAATATTTAAATATCAGTATTTTTCAGTATTTTTATCATGAATATGATATATACACTGAACAAAATTATAAACGCAACACTTTTGTTTTTGCCCCCATTTTTCATGAGCTGAACTCAAAGATCTAAGACTTTTTCTATGTACACAAAAGGCCTATTTCTCTCAAATATTGTTCACAAATCTGTCTAAATCTGTGTTAGTGAGCACTTCTCCTTTGCCGAGATAATCCATCCACCTCACAGGTGTGGCATATCAAGATGCTGATTAGACAGCATGATTATTGCACAGGTGTGCCTTAGGCTGGCCACAATAAAAGGCATATATATAATATATAATATTTGTTTTAATATTTATTAATTTTTAAAGAAAAAAATAATAAATCAGTATCGGTTAAATTTTTAAATCATGACTATGAAATTAACTTCTCGTGGTTATTCCATTTGACACTTGAAAACCTGAAAATATCTCAGCTTACTGACCTCGACACACAGTGATATAATTTGAGATATAAAAATTCCTGTTTTATGGTTTTCTTACCTCAAAACATCAGAATGGCTTCCAGCATGTTGGTTAATTCACACTGATGTAACGTTTTTTTTTATTTTTTTTATAAATAATAAAAAACAGTATGTCTTTATAGAATTTCAAGCTTTTAATTATACTTTTTTCTTCACAATTACAATGTTTACACATCCCAGACAAGCCCCACAAAAAATAATTGTAATTCAGAAATTAAAACCGTGTTCATCATAAAAGGTATATTCATAAATCATAGTCATAGTCTGTATAAATGAGGTTTTTTTTTAAGTATTTTTGAATAACTTATCAAAGAGAGTGTCATTCTACTGACCCATATGTATTTGACAACCCCAAGAGTCAGAGAGGATAATTAAAATTTCTAGCTGAAGGCTTATTTTATAAACATCATTAACTCTGTCCCCAGGATGCTAGATGACATATATTTGCATAAAGCACATTGATCTTACAATGCAAACAACCTGAGAGGATCATACATTAGCTCCTGTATCAGACGCACACGCTGAAAAATGCTTTCACAGGCACACAATGCTTGTTTTAGTGGTTTGCATGGTGAATAGATTTAATCAAAAACATAAACTGCTGTGGGGATGTGCCACCATGATGACTAATACCACCCGTTATCACTAATGTGTCATTATTTTCAACTGGGAGATAATGTTTAAAAAAACAAAATTACAAAAAATTGTTCTTGCATGTCCACACAACATACTTCACCTTTGCTCTATAAGAGAGATAAATGGTTGCACATTGTAGGCTGGGAATTCAAACAGATTTTTCTTCATAAGAATGTAAGTGCAAAAAAGCAACCCTTCTCTAGACAAAGCCAAGCTTTCACTTCTGACCTTCCCCCACACACACACTAAACCCAAGCAGAGTCTGCAGATATAGTGCTGGTGGAGCTCCGCATCGAGAGGGACATGCTGGGAAACGGTGGACTGGAAATGAGCAGGGATGAGAGGATGCAGGAAAAAAGATAGCAACCGAGCTAAAGAGCATGAGAGAGTACAAACCACACTCAAGGCCTCCTATAGCATCACTGTAAGCTGATTACGTTAGATGAAAGGCATGTCAAACAGCATCTATGGAAATCCAGCAAAGCCACAGCTGAGCAAGAATTCAAGGCACTAGAAAGCATAGCTATGCGCCAAGGATACACTTACATGGTCAAACTAATAAGAAAGAGAGGTAAAGAGCGCTGGAGACACAGGATGGCTTTGATACCACAAAAATATGATTGTTCTGGCCACTTTGTGCTTACGCTGTCTAGCCAAGGAGAATCAAGACAGCGGTTAAACAAATGCATCAAATTACATTTCATTATGTCTGCTTTTACCTGAAGTTACAACATCTATAACACAGGGTTATGGAAATATGATTTTTCACACAAAAAAAAAAATGCTGAATCATTTGGGAATACATGAACAATTTACTTTTCAAATAAACATATGCTCACAAATGAGTTATACAATCAATTAAGAAATTATAATGAAGACATTATACTACTCTATTCCAAATACTTATTTTAATTATCTACATTGTTCTTGCACACAAGATGTGCATTAACCAGCCTAAAACATTTTTAATATTCAGAAAAATGTAATGTAGATTTTACTTTTTTTATTTTTAGAGATGTTGTGTTGTGCTTAATAATTTGTGGTTAACTTTTAATCAAATAATTTACATGGTTTAATACTTCTGCAATTCAACAACATCTTCATAGTATATACTGTATATATACAGTATTTTGGACTTTCATAGGTTTGCTTTTGAGTTAAACCCCATTTTATTTGCCATGCACACATTTTTCTTTGCTTTTTGCAAAATAGTTTT
>NW_015657968.1:65538-68444 GCF_001515625.1 Sinocyclocheilus rhinocerous | reverse complement strand
AGAGGTAAAGAGCGCTGGAGACACAGGATGGCTTTGATACCACAAAAATATGATTGTTCTGGCCACTTTGTGCTTACGCTGTCTAGCCAAGGAGAATCAAGACAGCGGTTAAACAAATGCATCAAATTACATTTCATTATGTCTGCTTTTACCTGAAGTTACAACATCTATAACACAGGGTTATGGAAATATGATTTTTCACACAAAAAAAAAAATGCTGAATCATTTGGGAATACATGAACAATTTACTTTTCAAATAAACATATGCTCACAAATGAGTTATACAATCAATTAAGAAATTATAATGAAGACATTATACTACTCTATTCCAAATACTTATTTTAATTATCTACATTGTTCTTGCACACAAGATGTGCATTAACCAGCCTAAAACATTTTTAATATTCAGAAAAATGTAATGTAGATTTTACTTTTTTTATTTTTAGAGATGTTGTGTTGTGCTTAATAATTTGTGGTTAACTTTTAGTCAAATAATTTACATGGTTTAATACTTTTGCAATTCAACAACATCTTCATAGTATATACTGTATATATACAGTATTTTGGACTTTCATAGGTTTGCTTTTGAGTTAAACCCCATTTTATTTGCCATGCACACATTTTTCTTTGCTTTTTGCAAAATAGTTTTCAAATTTTGAAAACTGCTTTCAAATTGTCTCGTGTGCATTTTTCAGTCAAAGACAATGAATATGATGGGCTGAATATGATGCATGTGACAAAAAGTTAATAGGAAGCTTTGACACATCTTACCCACTCTCCAATGTACAGTGTCTTACACCATGATGGGGAAACTTGCTTTGCAAGTGGTAAGCAATGTGATAATGCATGCATACAAATACAGTGGAATACTACAGTATAAAAACTAGAGGCAAAGCATTGTGAAATACAGCTCTAAACAGCATTATAATGACAAGCAAAGTGTAGCACATTCTAATGAGGCAGAGCATATAGATTTGTAATCGATGTCCTTGTTAGACGGTGACTGTTGTACTGCTGACCCAGCGCCGTTACACAAAATATGTTTAATGGTGTAATTGCAGAATAATTCAAAGAATAATTTAAGAAAAAATTAAAGAATAGTTTACCCAGAAATGAAAGTTTGCTGAAAATGTGCTGACCCTCAGGCCATTCAAGAAGTAGATGAGTTTGCTTCTTCATCGGAACTCGGAAAGCATTACATTACTTGCTCACCAGTGGATCCAATGCAGTGAATGGGTGCCGTCAGAATGAGAGTCCAAACAGCTGATAAAAACATCACAATAATCCACAAGTAATTCTCACGACTCCAGTCCATCAGTTAATGTCTTGTGAAGTGAAAAGCTGTGTTTAGTAATCCATATTAACGCTTCCTCCAGTGAAAAAGTCCATCCGGTTGTCCTCTCACATCAAAATCCACCGACCTATTCATTTGTAACTGTTGGTGCTTGATCTGTGCATATTTCTCTCCTGATTCAGACTTTATCACTGGAGAAAGCAATATTATGAATAGAGGACTCATATTTAAGTCGGAAACAATGGTTTGAAGTTAAATGTCTTAATGATGGATTCATTTATTACAAAAAAAATTGTATGGAGTTATGTGAATTGCATGTGGATTATTGTGATGTTTTTTTATCAGCTTTCTGGACATACATTTCTCCAAATCTGTTCCAATGAATAAACAAACTCATCTACATCTCAGATAGCCTGAGGGAGAGAACATTTTGGGGTGAACTATTTCTTTAAAATCTATTTCATTTGTTCCTTTTAAATGGAAATTTAAATAATAATAAAAAAAAGTTTAATTTGCCCTGAAATCTTGTGCATTTTGGGTGTGTATTTAATGGTTAATGTTTAAAAGATGATGTCAGAGCTAATGAGCACAAGTTCTCTCTAAAGTATATAATGGTATGATGTCATTTCTTTTCTCTTCCCTCCTTCCTCTTTTATTTTCTCTCCTCTTTTCTTTTCTATACACAAGCTTGCAGAACTCAAAGTCTGAATTTTCCACAAACAACAGTGTTAGCTATTTCCACTCAATACAAATGCCTCCTAAAGAGAGAGCAAGGAGGACAGAGAGGAATTCCTTTCTCCTAAATTCTCTCATGGGTCTCTCCAGTGCAATCTGTCCCGTTTCAAACCTTTCCGTTATATGGGCCAGAGGAGCTGTCACAAATATGCAGCTGAAATTCCAACGCACTTAAACTGCTCTCAAACGGCATGCTTTTTCTTATGAAAAAACAACAAACACACAAACACTTTCTGACTATTGCATCAAATCTCCAAACATATCCATCAGAGAAAAAGGTATGAGTGAATTCTCGTCAATCTGTGCATTCTTGACTATTTTTCTCCTTTATTGGAATGGAATGCCAGTGATGTCATTCTATTTTAATGCATCACATTCCAGGTTGTATGGAGCTCTCAGTTAGCGGCGGCGCTGAGGCCTCAGGAGTGTGCTCTCAATGACACTCACACAAAGGAACAGAGTGTGTGAATGTGGCAGAGCAGTTAAAAGTTCACATGAGCCTCGCCGATTCTTCTGTAGCGGTGGGAGAGAGACAAGATGAAAAGGAGCAAACGTGCATTATGAGGGGGTGTACACAGCACTCAAGAAAGTTAACAGCGTTCTTTTCTCATTTCAGCTGTCCACCAGTAGCGGCTCGTCGGGGGAGGCAGGGGAGGCACAGCTTCCCCATAATTTTGAGGTGAAAATGGGAGGAGGACGATTTAATGTTAATAAAATTCACAATTCATTTCAGTTCATGTCTCAGAATGTGTATTTTTTGTAATTTCACAGTTGTAATACCATAACGTGAAAGCGCCACTTTTCTATCGCGAATGTGCCGAATCTGCTGATGTAATTACAACAGCTAGGTGATAGAGAAGAGGAGGGGGAGGCCAGG
>NW_015657968.1:54088-63839 GCF_001515625.1 Sinocyclocheilus rhinocerous | reverse complement strand
TTTACTGTACATGTACTCAATACTTGGTAGGGGCTCCATGCCACGCCGAATTGAGGCAGTGATTAAAGCAAAAGGAGCCCCTACCATGTATTGAGTACATGTACAGTAAATGGACATACTTTCCAGAAGGCCAACAATTCACAAAAAATTTTTTTTTTATTGGTCTTATGAAGTATTCTAATTTGTTGAGATAGTGAATTGGTGGGTTTTTGTTAAATGTGAGCCAAAATCATCACAATTAAAAGAACCAAAGACTTAAACTACTTCAGTCTGTGTGCATTTAATACACATAATACACAAGTTTCACAATTTGAGTTGAATTACTGAAATAAATGAACTTTTCCACGACAATTGAGATGCTCAAACAGTATACAAATTTAGGGAAAACAGCCTAAACTGGATATAGGCTACAGCAGTTGGCTTAATTAAATGGCGCAACAGGCAGCTCTCTTTTAACACAGACTTTTAAGAAGGGATGGATGTTTGCTTCACGTGATAGGCCAGGTAAGTGAAATTATATTATCTTGCTGTATGTATGTCGTTTTCTTTACGTTTTCTGACTAAAAGCAACCAAAAAGCCATTTTAAAGTGGCTAAGCAAATAATAATAATAATAATAATAATAATAATCATAATCGGCAGGGATCCCAGACCAATACAATTAGTGTGCCTCCTCTATTTTAAAACCCACGAGCCGCCACTGCTGTCCACAAAGAATAAACAGGCTTTTTTTCAAGAATAAAAAAAAAGCTGTCTAAAACTAGATTTGCATAGATTTGCATTCCTTCCATTTTCTGAAGGAATTAAATACCACTGCTTGCAGACAACAGAAAATCACATAGTATGGAATTTTGGCCAAAGATTCGCAGTGGTTGAAATTTCAATGCATATATTTTGAAATAGCAAAAATACACACAACACAACAGGACCATTGTTATAGTTCATAGAACACAAATCTTTGTGAGAGAACATTTTAAATGCAATGCAATGCAATAAAATAAAATTGTTTCCAAGATCAAATTTGCTTTTACTAAAGCAAGCTGTTAAATATTATAAAACTATATATTAATATCTATAAATTCGCAAGTTAACTTTAACAGTCATAAAAAAAAAATCCCCTGGGATCACAAGGCCCCTTATCACAGGACATTTTTGGTTATCTAAGATTACATTATCCACAAAATGAAAATTTAAAAGTCTGTATGTTAAGCAGTCCTGGCTGAATTATTTGAAAAAATAAAAAATATAATGTTTGAGTTATCAATAAGTGCTGGTACTGCAACTGCTACCTCTATGATTGAATGAATCCACAAAACGATCACCGAAGTGACACCATTTTAATGTCCATTCAGCAGTTTCCAAATCTGGTCTTGGCAATAAGACAGTGGATGGACGGCAGCATGGGACAGTCTTTATAATTACTTTCTTTTTCTGTTCTCCATCTCTCTCTTTAAAGCTTCCTCTCAAGTGCCACCATCTCTCGCTGCACCTCAGTGAATCGATCCATTTTACTCCTCTCTAGCCTCTAGTCTTTTGTCTCATTTTGGCTGTCGCTCAGGATTACAGCCAGTCTTCTGCTTTTTGTAGATCCCTCCAACTTCTCTCTTTCACCCAATTTACTCTTCTCAATCTATGTCCCGCCTTCCATTTGAATCTAGGCTCTGCTCCAGCCGTTCCAGGCCTGTCTGCTGTGGTTCTCTGTGAAGGGTCATGGACTGGGAGAGCTAGGTTAATGGCTGACATGTGTTTGCAGAAGGAAGTGTGCTTGTTTTCAGTCCCACATTCTTCACAATGGCCTTGTTCTTTGTACAAGGCACCATAATATGGTGAAGGACCTGTCTGCCAGTAGATGGATTTGTATTCTCAATCAGAAATGGCCATGTACTGCTCTGTTTTCTTTGCTATCATTAACACCTCTTTAGTGGTGCATTATGGTAATTTATACAAAGGAGACAGGGGTGTTTTATGGTCCTGTGAGGCCCCAGGACACCACCCTCTTGTCCCGCACTGGACGTCTGACTCAAGTCTGCTTTATCTTACTTAGTCATCGACTGCACAAAGTCAGTCTACTTTTGTTGCCTGTACAGAGCACATGCTGTATTTACTGTATAACTCTGAATAGTTGGTAATGGATATGACAATGTTGATGTATTTGGTCTTGGAGGAATCGACTTGCTACTGCCAATACATCCACAGACAAGCTGCTGTGAACATGTACTGCTGCCGTACAACATACATGATGCATACATACATAAATAAATTACCTGTAGCAGATCTAGGCAGGTGGAGCTGGGGGAGGTGGAGGGTTTCTGAGTTGCTTACAGCAAACACTGAACTAAACCATTTAAATGTTGATAAGCTCATTGGCTGCAGATGCAAAAGAGATCAATCAACTTGTGCCATTTAGTAAATTATGTGATAATTAGCAGGTTGCATTAAGGACCCATCAGCCTGCGCCATCTATAGTTTGATGACTGAACTACATATTCACTGTCTGAAATGTTTGTATTTATTACCACTGTCTACTGGACAAAGCATAATGGTAGTTTGTTTCAAATGAAAATTGAGTAGGATGAAGAGGATGAAGAGAAAAACACAGAGCACCCAAAAATAAATAAATAAATATTTGAAGTACTCCCTGAGATTTAAGTAAATGTTTGAATAATTTAACAACACATTTGCATGTTCACAGTTCTCTGATGTTGGTTTACACATGACGTGCAATAGGTTGCTTTATTTATTTAAATTTCACGAGCCCCCTGGTTTAAAAAAAAAAGTTTTTAATATTAAGTATTTATATTAAAATAAATATTAATATAAAATGTTGTTTTAAAGGGGATGAATTAAGAGATGCTAAATACTAAGCTAAAATCTCTCCACAAAATTGCATGCAAAAAGTTTACTTTCGACTAAAACCTGCTCTGAGAGGTTGTCTGTAAATTTACCTCCTTTAAAGTGTATGCAAAGCAAAACTGTAAACAGTTTGTCCATCTTCAGAAATTAATTAAAAAAAACTATGACAGGTTTTATGATAATAAAATGCTATATTAATCAGATTATTTGTTGAATAGCTGCCTGTTGGAGGGCTATATGTTCCAATGCTCAGTCTGATCAGTTTTTTTTTTGTCTGTGTACACGTGTAAATGGGTGACTTTGGTTGTTGTCACATATTGTTTTTAAATTAACTTTTAAAAACGTAAGACCCCTGCATTTTGCTGCGTGCGCTCTGTCTGTCAAGCTGTTGTTGAACAAAAGAACACCCCTGAGAAATATGTCGGGGTCTGGTGGACCCTAATTACACAAGGCTTTCTTGAGACCGTCGTTTAGACATCCCATTTTGAAAACCTGTAATTTTGTGGAGAACAACTATAAGCAGCACAAGAGAGTTTTTTTTTTTTTTGGATATAACCCAGCATATAGTCTCTTTATTATGTCTTCCTTTACTCTCCTTGTCCCTGTATCACTTTGTGTACCAGTATCAGAATGAGCAGATTTTATGATAATAAAATGCTATATTAATCAGATTATTTGTTGAATAGCTGCCTGTTGGAGGGCTATATGTTCCAATGCTCAGTCTGATCAGTTTTTTTTTTGTCTGTGTACACGTGTAAATGGGTGACTTTGGTTGTTGTCACATATTGTTTTTAAATTAACTTTTAAAAACGTAAGACCCCTGCATTTTGCTGCGTGCGCTCTGTCTGTCAAGCTGTTGTTGAACAAAAGAACACCCCTGAGAAATATGTCGGGGTCTGGTGGACCCTAAATACACAAGGCTTTCTTGAGACCGTCGTTTACACATCCCATTTTGAAAACCTGTAATTTTGTGGAGAACAACTATAAGCAGCACAAGAGAGTTTTTTTTTTTTTTGGATATAATCCAGCATATAGTCTCTTTATTATGTCTTCCTTTACTCTCCTTGTCCCTGTATCACTTCGTGTACCAGTATCAGAATGAGCAGAGCTACATTTCTTGATCCCTTGTGTAATTTCCCTCATCACCTCATCCTTCCCACTGTCTGTTCCTCCATCTCATTACAAGGCTCTTTCAAGCTCTGCCAGCAGTGATGGCTATACAAAACAAGGCCATAAAACACCAGCACAAAGCCAGTGACAAGACAGCGCGCGTTCATAGAGAGACATGGGGGAGGGAATTGTCGAAGGAAAACGGGTGAGAGAAAACAGATGGTAAACAATGCAAACTACAGAACTGTGATGAAGTAGATATGAAAGAAAAGAAAGTAACAGAAAGGAATCAAGATAAGAGAGAAAGCTTATCAAACGTGAGATAACAGTGACAGGGATAAAGAGGAAAAACTATAAAAACGGAAAAGAATAGATATGTTTTTTTTGGTTAATATGCATCAGATGGTTTCCAGTCAGAGTATGAAATATATTACAGCTCACAAGCAACACTGAGCAACACAACAACCATAGCAAGTTTGCATCAGCCCTGTTCTTCAAACAAAAGACTTCAGTTTTAGTATTCAGCTGTTTTTGTCAGACTAAATCAACACATGAACAGGTCCAGACAGAATCTGCAGACTTTTTCACATTTCTCTTCTGATTTTGGGTAATAAACTGCAGATTGGATTCAAGCTGAAAGATGTTAAATGTAACTAACTAACTACACTATACTTTTATTGGTAGCTGAAAGCAAACAATTCTGTGGAAATCTGCAAACATTTTAATCAATCGGTGCAATCAGATTCTGTGTAGGTCTGCAAATGACTATTAAAAATGAAACAAATTCTTAAATGAACAGGCAAACAGTTCCCCCTGTTATATGGTCATGCTTGATCATTCAAAAACAATCTGAACTCAGATTCACAACTGTTATGTTAAGAGAGCACAAATACTATGTACTGTAGTATTCAGAGACTGAGATGAAAAGCTTGAAATATCAGCTCTCTTTTCTCTGTGTCCTATAACCAGGTGAGCAGTGTTTATATCCTCTTAATAAAAGACTGACCAGCTGTTTGTGGACATTAGACTCACACCCTGAGGGAGAAAGAATTCCTTCTCCCAGAGCCTCGTTGCAAGAGATTACTGAAAGCATTTTAGTGACGCTTATAAATACTAACTGTTCTGACAGGAAAAATGCTGTGTATTATTATATGGGGCCATGAAGACATCAAGTCCAAATCCAATGTGTGAGTAACATCCTATCTACTAAAGGCTGGAATACACTACATGGCTTTCAAAACTGAACAGATATGAAAACACTAGGCATCATTCATTTGACCCTGAGGGAGAAAGAATTCCTTCTCCCAGAGCCTCGTTGCAAGAGATTACTGAAAGCATTTTAGTGACGCTTATAAATACTAACTGTGCTGACAGGAAAAATGCTGTGTATTATTATATGGGGCCATGAAGACATCAAGTCCAAATCCAATGTGTGAGTAACATCCTATCTACTAAAGGCTGGAAACACTACATGGCTTTTCAAAACTGAACAGATATGAAAACACTAGGCATCATTCATTTGTTGACTGGGCATCA
Source organism: Sinocyclocheilus rhinocerous (assembly GCF_001515625.1). Classification (NCBI taxonomy): domain Eukaryota; kingdom Metazoa; phylum Chordata; class Actinopteri; order Cypriniformes; family Cyprinidae; genus Sinocyclocheilus; species Sinocyclocheilus rhinocerous. The sequence goes on along the minus strand of NW_015657968.1, from coordinate 58,341 downwards.
TACACTAAACGACTGAGAATCATATCACTACAATGATACACTACAATTATCTACTATAAGTCACTCCGAACACAACAAACTCAGAAACATGCGCCACATAGCTAATAATTTGTGTTCAAAAAAATATTAAGTGTGTTTGACATCCTCCGAATTGGATGGAATCATAATCTGAAGCTGAAAAAAATCAGAGCCTGTGCACTACATGATTTTCTATTAAATCTGTCAACTCAAATCGGCAGACTGACTCTGACTTTCAGCTACTAGTGTTGACTCATCCAGACTGTATATCTGGGAAGTCATGTAGTGTAATCCAGCCTTCATCTGGTTGATGGCAGCAGATGTGGTGCTGACAGGAAAAATGCTGTGTATTATTATATGGGGCCATGAAGACATCAAGTCCAAATCCAATGTGTGAGTAACATCCTATCTACTAAAGGCTGGAATACACTACATGGCTTTCAAAACTGAACAGATATGAAAACACTAGGCATCATTCATTTGTTGACTGGGCATCATACACTAAACGACTGAGAATCATATCACTACAATGATACACTACAATTATCTACTATAAGTCACTCCGAACACAACAAACTCAGAAACATGCGCCACATAGCTAATAATTTGTGTTCAAAAAAATATTAAGTGTGTTTGACATCCTCCGAATTGGATGGAATCATAATCTGAAGCTGAAAAAAATCAGAGCTTGTGCACTACATGATTTTCTATTAAATCTGTCAACTCAAATCGGCAGACTGGCTCTGACTTTCAGCTACTAGTGTTGACTCATCCAGACTGTATATCTGGGAAGTCATGTAGTGTAATCCAGCCTTCATCTGGTTGATGGCAGCAGATGTGTCCTTTGCTGCCTATGAAAACCCAAAATGCTTTGTGTGCACTTTGGCGGTTGGTGGAAATAATACCTGATAGAACTAATGAATAAATATACACCGTTAGCCTGATTCCATTTCTACTGAAAAGTAATTATTGTTGTCATTGAAAATGGTTTGGTTATTGCCTAAATGGTTCAGATTTTAGCTATCTAGCTTTAGCAGTTAGCCCCTGCTGGTAGATTCAAAACGCCTCTTTCTCCTTCAACAGACATTCAAAGGTAGCTGTGTATTGTGATGAAACAATTTTTTGGCAAGTAACATTTACATTGATTACAATGGCTGCAAGCTCCACTGAGATGAGAGGGAACCCTCATGGACGGCTCTCTCCAGGTCTTAATGACCTCCTTGGTTATTTCTTAGCTCCCGTGAATGTGTTCTGGATCACTAGACATAACGTTATGGCGCATTGCAAGCCTGTCTGCAACCAGTTTCCATATGAGGGGCCTTCATACAAAAACACTATGCCCTTGACTGACTGGGTAGTGAGGCAGCTGGCTTTTCTGGCACAACCACTAACATGCATTAGGAACAAAATGATAGCATAGTGCATTTACATTTCTTTCGCTATAACACCATGAAAGACAAGGCATTACTTCGGGAAAGATCAAAATAAAAATTTCAATACAGTCGGATTTGTAATTCACTCAAATGCACCAACAGAAATCGCAGCAGACCATCACTAGAGCCTAGTTACTCTCTTACTAAAGACCACTCAGCTCCAGGAGACGGGGCATTGTGACCCTGACAGTGTTCTCTTTCACTACACCTCTCTTTTTCTCTACACCTCTACGCTCTCCGTCTCCCTCATTTTCTTTTTCCCTCGGTAACTTCTATTTTTATCAGGGCTTAAAGTGCAGTTGATTCACCTGCTGTAAGGCAGCAGAGAAACGCAGGTAGAAAGCGAGCTGTTTTTGATTGTAGGATTGGATTTAGGTAACTGTGTTATCCTGCTTCTGCTATTACATTTAGTTGTGTTAGAAAAACCCCAGTGCCGTGAGAAGAGCTGAAATTCATTCTCCTCCGCAGTTTGTGATAATGTGTTTGTCTGTGCGCGCGCGTGTGTGTGTGTGTGTGATAATGTTTCACAGTCTTCTTCTATTTTCTTTGTACACTAATGTATACTGTAATCGACAGAGAGAGAGACAGAGGATAAAACTGAAAAGAGACAGAAAAAAAAGAGCTCTTAAAATTGAACTGTTGGCTATTTATTGGATTCTTTTATTGCACAGTCAGAGTTGTTCTTTATAGATTGATCCTTAGGCATGCGACTTTTGTTCATAAAGTTCAACCAAAATTAAAATGCTCTCATCATTTACTCGCCTTCATGTTGTTCCAAACCTGTATGACTTTCTTTCTGAGGAAAATTAAAGATCTTTTGAGAATGACAACCAAAATTAAAATGCTCTCATCATTTACTCGCCTTCATGTTGGTCCAAACCTGTATGACTTTCTTTCTGAGGAAAATTAAAGATCTTTTGAGAATGATGTCTTGGTGTTTTGTTTTGGTTATACAATGGAAGTCAATGGTAACCAAAACTGTTTGGTTACCAACATTCTTTCAAACATCTTTTGTGTTCCACAGAAGAAAGAAACTCATACAGGTTTGGACTAACAGGGTGAGTAAATGAGGACAGTTAATGATGACAGACCCTTTAATAGTTTAACGTTTCGTGCTGAATGCCAATCGTAAAACCTACAATAAAGCGAAACACTAGCATTCTTAACTTAAAAACCCATTGACTTTCTCCACAGAGAATTGCTTGGCAATAATGTGCAAACCTTTCAGTTAAGACCTACCACAAAAGGTTGTTAAGCAATGATATATGTTATTACAGTACTATATTGAAGCTTAATTTTTGGTTCAATTATATCATTCACAATACTTCACTGGATGAGTAATTCATTATGATTATGAAAGAACTGACCTACACGTTCTTGTATCTTTTTTCTTTCTTTTTTTAATTTTCAAATACTATTTTGCTTGAAGCTTATGATTTATATTGAAGCTTGTTTGGTCTTCTTTACAACTTCTCTTTAAATCTATATGGAGAAAATGAATGGGGGAAAAATACTTCAGATCCAAGGCTGAATCACAAACAATGAAGAATATACTCCTTCTTTGCCATACTGTATACATGCACACAAATCCATACACTTACGTTGTGCATACTCTACCAAGCATCCACAAAATCATCCCAGCACCAATTGTCTTGGAAATTCAGTGTGTTTTAATTTGGGGTGACAGACACTCTTTAAGAGCTTGTCTATGTAAGCAGCACATCATGCCTTTAGGGAACACAAGCTCTGACAACTCCAAAGCCCCCACTGAGTGAGATACAAGAAAGAGACAAACCACAGCATGAACTGCGTGAATAGCGGAGAGAAGAATCATGCGGGTTACATGACACCCACTATGAGCTGCTGTTCTCTTAGCTTAAGTGTTTTCTTATCAAGCCTGTCAGCATGAAATTACTTATACATAATTCTAGAGCGGTCTACCATTCAATATTGTGCATGTTGTAATACAATAGCACGCTCCAACTACTCTTCATTTAAATTAAAAATTAATGCTTGGGAACATGTGATCTCATGTGATTCCTTTTTAAAACTAAAGCCACTTTGTTTTTAGCACACAGAATATTTGTGCTTGTTTGAGAAACTGCAGATGTTTTACACAGGATGTGCATTCTTGATGCGTGTGTCATTGACACAAGGGACAACTTTCACCAAAATGTGTGTTGTTTCTTAAAAAACATAAAGGTAGAATGCATTCTCTTGGATTTCATGAAAAATAAATGCATAGGTCATTTTCACAAATATAGTCCAAGAATGTTTTCATTTGTAAGTGTTGAGTTCCTCTTCTTGTGTGGCTTAAACGCAGCTCACCTGGCAGGTTGTTATTACACTAGAGAGCAAAAGAACACTATTAACCCAACACTAACAAAAACAACATATGGCCCCCATCAGCAGCTGCATCTGAGCATTCAAATCCATGTAAACTCACCGGCCAAACACCTCCAAACAGTTTGTTATCTGATTGGTTTTTAACAGCTGTCTGTTTACAGCTCTTTTGAATTTCCAATGCAAAGACCACCAACCTCTCACCACACACAGAGTTCATTAACCACACAAACACAAACCAGGTGATAATTTGCCTTTTGTGACAGATGCATCTTGACATCTCAGCTGGTCCAACAGCCTACTATTTTTCTACTTTAAAATTTGATGTTTAATTCAATGTGCCATTTCTTTGTAATTATTTGTGAAATTTACTAGCAATTTCTGAGTGAAATTATTTTTCACCACCAACTTTTTTTTCAGTGCAAATGGCGGGGGGTCACAAAGTCTGATTTCATACCA
>NW_015657968.1:40737-53884 GCF_001515625.1 Sinocyclocheilus rhinocerous | reverse complement strand
AAAAAAAAAGTCTGGTTTCATACCACAAAAAAAAAAAAAATGTCACAAAGTCTGGTTTCATACCACAAAACAATGTGGTACTTACAGTGTATTCTTTACAAATGGGTAGAAATTACCCAAAGACAATCAAACGCTGTATGTTTTTATTTGTTTACAAATGGCTCTTATTCATAGTTCCAGTGGTTTTGGACATTATACTGACATCTATCTGCCTGGATGCATGAAGCTTGTTTACTAACTGCTGCCACTTCACATCAAAACTATATAAAAAATAAATATTTTAGTACTAGTAGTATAGTTACTAGTAATAGTTAATAGTAATAGTATAGTTACTAGTAATAGTCGTAATAGTTATGACTGATCACGTGATGTCAACATGACGGCTCTCATAAAGTTGGACACGCTCCATGCAGAATAACTTATTTTTTTCCCCCCTAGAAGACAGATTTCTGGAGTCATCTAATGTAACTCAATGTAATTAAAACTGCTTTTCATTATGTGTAAAACTTTTCCAATTAGCAAAAAAAAAAAAGGATTTAAAATAATCATCATTAGCCTAGTACTCCTTGTTTTGTTCTAAGTTGACCGGAATCGTTGCTTCTACAGTTCATTATGTGCAAGCTGGATTTCAGTAAGACTGTGATCCGGATCCCCATAAACATTTTTAAAAAGACGAGCTCTTCTCTTTAATGAATGCAGGTTTCACATAACTTACCTCGGCATAACAGCAGACTACAGCCAGGAGGAAAAACACGGGTAAACATCGAAACATCTGTAACGGGCGTAGCGGGCGGAGAGGAGAGAGAGAAGAGAGAGAAGGGAGGAAAAGACATTACAAACAGAGAAAGCGTTCGAGGCAACACGACACAAGTTGTTTAGACGGTGTAAAAGATTGCAAATAGTGTTCAGATTTCTCACCATTTTTGTAAAAGGAGCTGATTGAGCGTGCTGGAAGAGGAAAAGCTCCAAGCGTCTCGGTCCGCCGTAGATGTGGATCTGAGGATGTGATCGCAGGAAGCTCGAGCAGCGCTCAGGAATCCGTTTCTTCCTCCTCCGTGACGTGACGTGGCCCGTGAAAAGCCGTGGAGCAGATCCAGATAAAGAGCACACACTCAAACTCACACACTCCTCAGTGAGTGAGCGACCGACTCAAACTGCTAGAGGTTACAGAGTCTATATTACACTAGGTCAGGGTATACTGCAAAGCAATAGAATATTGTTTTAGGTCAAATGATAGGTTGAAAAGTTGAAAGCTCAAATATAGACAAAACGTAGAGAGAGAAATAGACTGAGATTGATAATAATGTAACATATATGGGCTAGATGAATGAATAAAGACTGCTGCGTCCAGTATGAACGAAAGAATAGACCCATCACAATTCTAGTTTTAATATGAAACATCATTATGGATGTAACGAGATTTTAATTTTCTAGGGGTTGATTTGGGTTGATTTGTATTAAAAATATATATAAAACACACACACACACACACACACACATATATATATACACACACACACTTTATTTAATATAATATAAAGATCTGTTTTTATTAAATACATTTTAAATGCTACTTTTCAAATGCCTAGGTGTCAATTTTATTGTTATAAAATATAAAATTCACAATTAAAATAACAATTATTAAATAAAAAAAGCTATGATGTTCTAAGTAATGCAAGCAATGATGATTAAAAAAATTCAATAACTTTTGAGAATCATTTAAATATTTTTTTCAGAAATTATAAACAAATGTCTCTCAGTTGTTGCACCACTTCCATCACACCAATGTTTCCACACTAACAGAGCTTTATTAGAAGTTGGAGAACTTGTTTACCAAGGAGACCGCAGTGTGGTCAGAATAGTTTGAGATGAAATATGAAACGTGATGTGAGAAGAAAACAAAGAGGTGTCTGAACATTGGTACAGTATGATGGAGACTTCCATACAGTGTTTTTTTCCCTTTAAAAAATAAATAAATAAAGATCAACACATCTACTAAACTCACAGAAATAAGTTCAATTAATGATACTTCTGACAGAGCTATAATCTGATTTTATTATGATAAATCAAAATTCTGTCATGATTTACCTTAACGGGTGTATGTGGCAGGGAGCCATTGCCATCCTAAGATAAAACTTTGCCAACCTGTCACTTCAGCATCTATAAAATGTATAAGCAGTGGTTGCTAGATTTCTTTTCAGCAGCTGTGACGAGATGAAAACCTGTGTGCTATGATATAATAGCAAGACAGCACCTCCTTCAATGAAACTGTCCTCACAGGCTACACACACATGCACTACCACAACCAGTGTAGTCCGATTCATGAACAAATGGCTCTTATGAACTGGTTCTTTTTAGTGAATCAAAAACATACAGCACAACCAGCGTAGTGCAATAGTATTGTAGCATCATACAAAAACTCAGAAAAAAAAAACTACTGTACAAATGACTACTTTCAGCTAACTCTGAGGTCATTTTAATAATCATACCTCGACTGGACAGGAATGTGTGTGATGTGATCGCTATCAAATAAATCTTATTATTTTTCATAACACTGCTCTTATTTTGACCTTTTTCGACCTTTGACTGGCATTTTCTTATGGCTTGAAATAACAAAATATATACAGTGGATATAGAAAAGAATCGCCCCCTTTAAAATAATCACATTTTGTTGCTTTGCAGCCTGAAATGAGGATGGACACAGTTTTGTTCAGCTGTATTTACTCAGTGCAACTTATAACATCCAAGTGAAAGATATAACACCAACATGTCGGAAAAAAATAAAAAATAAAAAACAGAATCACTGGAGGGGAGGTGATTCTTTTCTATACACACTGTATAACGGTTTATGTCAGGCTGTAAATCCACAAGAACTGTGCATGAATGCTTGCTTTGGTGTTGCCACCCCTCATAATCTTCATGCCACCCTAAATAATCTTCGAAATCTGCCCCCCTTCATGTTGTTCTAAAGATGAGATCTTTTAGGGAGAAGACGACTCTCAGGAAATAATACTGAATTTCAGTGTATTATAATGTGGCTTCAGAGTCAATGATGACAGAATTTTCATTTTGGGTGAACTATCACTTCAATCTAACAATACATTAGCTGCTTCTCATTACAACAAGTCTCTCTTGTGGTTAGTAAAGTTGAAATGCAGAATTTCGATGAGATGCAGGTTTGCCAAATGACTGATCAAACTGAAATGATATCCACAGAGGGCCCTCTTCTTTTTAAAAAGAGAAAATGAGCTTTGATGTATCAAAAAGGGTGGGGGTGCTGTGTTGTGTCAATGTATATGCTAATTTGACAATGAATTTCTACTGTAATAAAAATGTGAAACATTGTGCACACTGAAATGATGCCAAAATACTTTGCCTTCAAGTAAGTGTTCAAGTACATTCGTTGAGCCACAGATTTATTTGTGAGAGTTGCCAATCATAAAGAGCAAATAGAGGCTTATACCTAACCCAGTCTTTGTCCTCCTAATGTCTCTCAGTCAAGAGCGCTTGGTAATCAGAACAGCACATAATTGCCTCTCCACAGCTACCTTTCATCACTGTTTAACTAACAGTGTCTGCATAAATTCACTTCATGAATTAATAAGCTGTCACAAATGCATCTGCTATTCAATCTCCTGTTCTACACCGTTAACGCTGGCCAGGCAGATATTCAGAAGCAAGGTCAGTGCCAATGAAGCCTTTGTTCTTCTTCCTGCGTAACCCATTAATCTTCCTCTTTCATGCCACCACCAACACATCAACTCAGCAGGTAAAAACATATGTTGTTACGAAAGGCATAGGTATGTCCATGAGGAGCAAAGAGGGGTCTGGTAATTCACAGTAAAGGTCTTGTTTACACTAACTGCAAAATGAAAATGAGAACAAAATGACAAATGGTCTATTGACTCTAAGACCTAAATGAGGCTATTTGTTGGGCTAATCAAAATTCACTCCTGCACAATATGGTGGCAGTGATCAACAAAAAAAATCTGTCAATGTACAGTAAAAGGAATATTACTATTGAAAAATGTGTTTATATTTACTGTAGTACAAAGGGTTCATGAACTGCAAATATTGTGTATTATAGTTTGCAAGATAGCTTTAATGCCACTGATTCAATGAAATGTACAGCAGTGGTTCCAAAAACATGAACAAATGCTTTGTTTCTATTTAAAATACAGTTTACAACAAATACAGTATTTCTGTGTATCGGCCAAAAATGAAAGTTTGCTTAATTTACTCACTCTCAGGCTGTCATAAAGCAAGGCCAGACACAACGGGTAAGTGAAAGACAGGATGGTTTATTGATATAAGATGTAGAGGAATGGAACGGGTTAGGTTAAGGCAGGTGAGTGTCAACAGAGTGAATGATTCCAGGGTTCTTATCTGAGTTCTGAGGGTGAGTATCTTATGCCGGTTTCGTAGTAGATCGTGGAACAGATTCCAAGGAGTCGTTGGAGGATCGCGGGAGAACCAGAAGGTAAGTCTTTCTAGGAGAATATTGTATATAGAGTCCAGCGCAGTCCATAGGAGTGAACGGTAGACCGGACAGTGAGTGACTGTGATGTGTGTGTATTTGTAGTGTGGCTTGATTGGTGACAGCAGGTGCGGGTGATCAGAACTCAGGTGACTGTGATCGGGTGATTATCCTGGCTGGTGACTGCAGTGACTGTGATGAATCCCTGACACAGGCTGTCCAAGATGTAGATGAGTTTGATTCTTCATCAGGACAGATTTGGAGCTATGTAGCATGACACCACTTGCTCACCAATGGACCCTCTGCAGTGAATGGGTGCCGTCAGAATGAGAGTCCAAATAGCTGATAAAAACATCACAAGAAAAAAAAAAAACTTGGATGGCCTAAGGGTGAATACATTGTCAGCAAATTTTCATTTTTGGGTGAACTATTCCTTTAAGACACAGAACATTTTCTTATTCTGTTTAAACTCGATTTGACAGATGTGGTTTCTTGATGAAGTGATTGTTTTATTCATAATTGCTTATTCTATACCACCAGCTTTGATTGGTCTGAAGCCTCTGTGCTGTACCTTCTTAGATGGTGTATGAACAAAAAAGTACTTTATTTCTAATGTATATAATATGCATCAGACGACCTTGAATCACTGTGAAACAAGTACTTTGATTGAAAGTTTTAGACTTGTTTAGCAGCAATGATATGATATTAATTATGGTATGCTTTTGACACTAATTGGAATCAAGTCACAGTCTCAGCCAAAAGAAAAGTGAAAAATTTCCTGTCTGTCAAAGTAAGACAAGCTCCCTCCCTTCACAGAGAATGCTGTCAGAATCTTATAAGCTATGTCCGACACAGCTGATCAGTCTCATACAGGAAGGCTGTTATACGACACATTTACTACCGACGCTTCATCCCTTTAATCATGAGTCTGTTACACTGTGGACGAATCTTTCTGTTATCTGACTTGAGCATCCTTTAAAATAATTTACTTTGGCTTTTTAGACACACAAGTGCAGAATAATTAAGGCATATAACCATAATCCCTCAGCCTCACCTTTACATATACAGTTCTCATCCACATGAACTTCTTTACCACATCATTGCAAAACAGCAACGGTTCATTGAATTAATGAATCAGTCAATTATTTAGTTAATCAATAAATGCAATTGTATAGGTTGTAATAAAGCATACAAGGATCAAAAGCAACAAAGGTAGTGTGATATTTGTGCATTATCCACTATGAACATCACTTCAGAAGAAGCTTTTTAGAAAAATAAAACTAATCAAAAGCAGAATGCATGCTTGACCATCTAATATCTTCATGCTAGACCTTGTTGAAGTATGTGCAATCAGCAGAGATTGAGTGAAATGGTCTCACAGAGATGCAACACCTCCCCTTTGTGGTTGTGGTAGCTGGGTTTTAGCCTCAGTAACACAGACGTGCTTCCTGTTTTACTCATACTGTAGTGAAGCATGACTACATAATGTGTGTTTTTTTTATTACTTTTTACTTTTGATTCAACTTTAGATGTTATGCATGTAGTAGCTAGTACATTTGCATATTTACCTCAAGTAAAACAAAATATAGGAGCTCATTAATTAGTGGTTTATGTTACCTTCAATGTTTCATTGCTTCCAAAATGGTGCAGTAATTGGAATAAATTACATTTTATTAGCAAATGTGACAGCCCTCTGTTTGAGCCTCTTCCTCTTACCACATTTAGTACATCTACAACTCTTCATGATACTGAGCAGACAGTTATACTCTTTCACACACTCCAGCTACTGAATATATTTATTTTAATATTTTACTTAGTCGAGCCTCTGTATATGGTCAATCATAAAAACATGTAATACATCTTCAGAGGGATAAATAATGAATGCTTATATAATCATTGATGATAAAATCGGGAAATAACAGTTGTATTTATTCAATTTAATATAAAATTATTTCATATTTGTGTCTTCCTGTTGTTGTGCTCTGGTTTTGTTTGTGGACTTTTAATTTGTATCTGTTAATCTGGTTTCCGCTGTGTATATAAGCCCTTGTGTTTCCTGTGTTGACATTTCATGGTTGTCTTGTCGGTGCCTCAGTTTGGTTCCTTCTTTTTTGGATTCCTTGTTTTCTTGTGTGTGTTTTTTATTCTAAACTGCTTGCATTGGATTCTACACCTCCTTGTTTATGTGACAGTTTGCTCTATATCAGTCTAAAATTGTTACAGAATACCAGACTCGGAGACTAGATGAAACGTTAACCCAACAGATGTGTTTGACAGTTTTGTAGCAATGGACCTAACTAACTTCTTCACTTTTTCCTTTACTAGTTCAGTCACTACAGCACATCTGTAAGATCCTGAGTGGACAGTAAAACAGTTTACACTCCTTCACAGCCCTTAAACTGAGTGTCCTGTTATGACAAATGTTCAGACCAGGATTCTTTGTCTGTATCTCTGTGTTTTTATTATTCTCCTGACTTACAGAGGTACAGTACCACTCACTTGTTTTTTGACATTTCAAAGCCGATAAACGTAATGTACATGTTGATATGGTAATGCAGTTGTTGAAAAATGTTAGGATTGCATTCTGATGTATTTTCCCATCAGGTAAAAATATTAAGCACCATTTGAACAATGTGTTGTGTGTCTCATTAGATTTTGCAAGTTTGCATTTTTTCAACTGCATGATGAGTTTTACCATCCAGTGAAATTACTGTAAGCCTGCAGTGATTGTGAATTTCTGTCTTTTCATCAGAGTTTTCCAAATCCAATCAAGATTTGACACATTGCTGATGTGACTGACAGTGTAGTTACAGACTTCAGAAGCCCTTGAGTTCTTATACTGCAGGAAAACACAAGGTGGCGCCATAACAAACGCTGAGCTGATGCAGTAATGCAACACTACCAACAGGAAAGATGAAGGAGAGACTTTATGACACGGGTTCTCAACTCTGGCCCTCGAGGTCCACTTTCCTTCAGACTTTACCTCCAACCTTGATCAAACTCACCTGCCTGTAACTTTCTGAAGTTCCTGAAGATCATCTTGTTCAGGTGTGTTTTATTAGGGATGGAGCTAAACTCTGCAGGAAAATGGACTTCAAGGGGAGAGTGAAATTTAAGAGCTGCTGGTGGCACTTCAATGACGGCTTGCCCTGGGAACTCTGTTTTGTGTTTTTCTGATTTTGGTATGGGTTTTTTTTTTGTTTCAGGATGGTGAGTTTGTTATAGTTATAACAGAGTACATAAAGAATAGGTAAGTGAGCTGACCCGGAAGACTTTTGTTGTGATTTTTTCCCCCCATCGTGAGATAGGAAGTTTTTTTTTTTTTTAACTCTTGAGTAAGTTGTAGTTTAAATTAGTTAGCTCACCAATCCTTATTTATGATTTGCTTATGTTTATATATATATATATATATATATATATATTTCTTGCTGTTTTCCATTTTTGGCTATACTTTTTTTCCCCTTTATAATAAAACATTTTGCCCTGCCCACTGTTGTATTTGTTGTTTCTATGGCTTTCTTATGTTGGTCCCTAAACAGGGTCTAAACAACAGGTCATTTAAAACTTTATTTAATATCAAATAAAAACATGTTAAATGGTGCTACAAACCTCAAACATCATGACTTTTGGTCTGCGATGAGGTTATGTTATGGTGCACAAATGTGATAATTCGTAATAAAAGAGAGGCTAATCAGAGAGTTGAGAATGGGAAATGATGAATCGCCTCTCAATCAATGTTCATGTATTTTCAACAGTTTTGCATAAGCTCAGTAAATTAATATATTGTGTTTAACATTTCAGTTTTTTAGCAATCATTTCCAGGGATTCAAGTGGCAGAGTTTCATGTATTTTTAGTAAATGTGCTTCATGTGCTTTATACGTTTGACTGTAGCATGTTGAATAGGGGGAATCATGCTGTTTCTCTGTTATTAGCTCTCTGTGGCGACATGCTTCCTGCTCGTCTTTTCCTGTCACTCTTAGTGAATTATCACTATACAAAATGTGTTTAGCATCATAAGTCCCTCTTTTAATAGTACTCTCTTCTGCTTAATACACTTCTAACTAAAAGACACTAAAAGCGGTACCTGAGGCCCACGCAGTGAAACCATTCAAAAATATGCCTAATCTTTAGACCAAGTCTAACCACATTACGTGCTTTAAACTCAGTTTGCTATTGTAAAACAAACTTTTTGCAAAACTCGAAAAACAGCTCTCTACATTATACACATTCAAAACTAGCAGCTCTTTTGTTTCATTTGGGAAACGCTGCCATTTAAGGACCACACTCATTTACTGATGACCTACAGCCAGTGATCATGTGTGAAAACTCTTACACATATTTTGCTCACTTAGAAATTAAAACTCATTTTTTTGAGAAAGATTTTTTTTACCCCCCTTGCATTTCTGTTTACATTGTGTGTATATATATATATATATATATATATGCACAGTATATCTGATTATATACTGTGTGTGTGTGTGTGTGTGTGCGGTTTGTGGTTTTGTGTGTAGAGTTTTGAGAAATGGAACATAGTTTAAAAAACTGCGTGTAAGCATAAAAAAAAAAACTGTAAAATGTCATACTTAAAAAAAACATATAATAAATAAAAAATTACTTAAATAAATACCTTTGCATTTATTCTGAGATCCTAGTAATGTACACCATTTAAAGATTACTGAAATTAATTTATTCATTTTATAGTATTTTAAACATGGGTGAGTGTGAAATCAGGAGTTATATCAGCTATTCCAGATCATTTAGTCATCACGTTACTCTAGCTTTAGTAAACTCATCTGCTGTCTTAGGCATTGCCCTCATGCTTCTCTTCTTTCTTTATTAGTTCAGTCTCTACAGCACGTCTGCAAGATCCTGAGCAGTTTAAGCTCCTTCACAGCTCTGTTATGGCGAATGTTCAAACCAGGATTCTTCATCTGGATCTCTCTATCGTCATTATTCTCCTGATTCATGCAGGTACTGATTTAATATACTGTATGTACTGATTTATTATAACATTTTCTCCTCCTCACTTGTTTATGATGTCTCAAAGCCAATAAACAGGATGCACCTTATGCATGTTGATATGGGTAGCAGCATAGTGTTATGATGAAATATTAGTAATTACTAACTTAACATTCATGCGGCTGTTGATAAAGTTTATGATTGTATTTGAATGTGATTTTATCAGGTCCCCATATGAACAATGTGTCACACAAGGATTTGGATGTGTGCATTGTTTCTACTACATGATGACAGTTAAATAATTTTCACAGTTTTACCATCCAATTAAATTACTGTAAGCCTGCAGTGATTGTGATTTTCTGTCTTTTCATCAGATTATTCCAAATCTAATCAAGAGCAAAGGATTAAGCAGCACATCAACAAAACAGTGTTTGTGGGGGAAACAGTTACACTTCACTGCAACAAAACCCAATATGATGATGATTTCACATGGAAAATGAACAGCTTTGTTATTTTTAGGCAGGACTCTGAAAGTAACAGAACAATGAGAAACTTCAGCTCAAACAGGATTCACATCGACCCAGCAGCTCCAACAGAATTAACAATACATCAAATACAAGCATCTGATGCAGGAAACTACAGCTGTTACCCAGCAGCAATAAGATGGACATTAACAATAACAGGTTATTACGTGATTTCATTTTTCATTTACTGGATTTTTTTACATTTTTTATAATCCAATACAACTATAAGTATTTTTATAATTAATAGTAAGTAGTGCTGGTTGACTGATATCATATGCGTTGGACTCTTTTGTATCTTTTAGAAAACACAACCAGACCAGCATCTCTCAGACAAATGCCGCTGTACATCATCATTTCATGTTCTGGAGTCATTATGATCTGTCTGATCATCACCATCAGCATCTGCATTCACAGGTGAGTCATTATTGTTTGTATTTTTTAAGGTTGATTTTAAAGATGAATATCCTTCCCAAGTATCCAATCATCAATACATTTTTATATACCTTTTTATGGTGGTTCTTCAACTCTGTGCACTTTTATGTCTCAGGAGTCCATAATCATTCAAACAAACAGATTTCTATTTTTTCATTTTGTCATGTGAATGTCACATTAAAACTGTCTTGGACACATTTTATAATGCCATCATAATTGATTTCCGCTACTTTTCAAAAGCCTTTTATGCATATGTTTTAATACCTTTTCCGGTAACACTTTATTTTGATGGTCCCCTTTGACACTGTGTTGACATTCACCTGCCTTTAACTCACCTATTCCAGTCATCCACTTACCAAGTCAATAAAACCATCCTGTTTTGCACTTATCTGTTGTGTCTGGCCTTGCTTTGTGACAAACATTCTGTTGACAATAAGTAACGTTGCACCTACATATTAACTAACTCTCATTAGAGTATTAGTAGACTGTCTGCTTAATATCTGCTATCTCTTTATTGTGATGGTCTCCCAACAGACATTCTTCATGTAACTTTCTACCAACTTTCTACTTTGTATTAGTATTACTACTTTCTACTAAATAATATTCTACTAACCCTAACCTTACCAGTCTACTAATACTCTACTAATACTCTAATGAGAGTTAGTAGACATGTCGGTGCAACATTACTTACAGTCAACAGAATGTGTTAAAGGGACCATCAAAATAAAGTGATATTTTTCCTTATAACAGACTTTTAAATCTTGAAATATGAAAATCCTCTATAAAAATAAGAATTAAATTTTAATGTTAATCTAAGGAAAGTGTCAAATAATCACAAACCATTTAAATATTTATTGTGTGAAAATGAATATATATATATATATATATATATATATATATAAATTGTGACATTCCATCAAGACCAATAATTACGCAACTAATATGTTTTTATTCAAAAAATGTACCTATGATTATAGTTAATAAATGCATTTATGAAGGAGATAACTGTGTGAGTGAAAAGCTTTAGATAAAATAATCATGACCTCCAGAAAAAATGACAGAATTCTCATGTGATCTCCTGATGTCTGTTGGACATTGTCAACAAATTAAATATACTTGTAAACCATTAAATGATACAAATCCAGTGACTGCCCTCTGCCTTTCATCATTTTATTATTGTGATATATTATGATATTTGCTGTCCACAATGAACTGAGCTGCATTCTGTTGTTCTCCCAATGCTTCAACACTGTAACAGTAAACTGAAGCAGATGAAGACAAAGTCTGATCTCTGTGAAACAGACCAGGAGGCTGAAAGTATATTTACCCCAGCACAGGTTATTATTCAGCTTATATGGGATCTGTTCTTGAATTCAGTACATTGTTATACATTTTAATCTAAATTCTACAACTCTGCATGATCTGTACAGATGAAGATGATCTCTGATTGTGACAAACACACAGTAACAGCCTGTGTAAGTCAGTTGAACTCGACACACACCTACACACCTCCATCATGTTTACCACATCATATCTGTCACTGACCCCCAACACATACTGAATCATTGACTCACTTCTTGATGGAAACATGTTGTGCAATCAAACTACTGCTCTGTAAAATCACTTTTGTTCCATCTAATTGAAAATTGTGTCATTTTTATAAATGAGCAGCTATAAATATACATGATCACTTATAAATTGCTCAGAGGAGTTTTGAACTGTTATTTGTGTTTCACCGGGCTGGACTCCGCTTTGTCCATGGTGAAAGCCGATCCGGCGATCCCACGGTGAAAGTTGATGTATTCTCTCAGCGACCAGCACAGATCAGCTCCAGGCATGACGAAGCGGATAGTTCCAAGTCCTCTTTTGGAAGACCAAACAAAGTAGTTTCACTTTCACAACGAAGCACACAGCGTCTTCACGACATGGCTGCAGCGTCAACAATACTACAGCGAGAATAAAAGTTACGCCTTCTTTCTTTGCGTGAACATTTGGGCGGCGTTATGCAAATCTTCCCACATCGTGAGGTAGACATGTGGGGGCGTGTTAGAACGAGCCGTTTTAGGTAGGTGTGGCTGACTCTGAACTTTTATAAAGAATATCTCTTTGGATTTGAGACTTTAGTCTTTGCAACTTTACAGATCTTCTTTATGCACCAAGAGCTTGTAACACTCCAAAGAGAAAGGAAAAATTGAAATCGCATCATATGACCCCTTTAATTAAACAGACTATACTTTTATAGTCTTAGACTATACTTTTATAGACTATACTTTTAAAGCTTTTAGCTTTGTAACATTATTTACACTTAAACAAATCGTACATTATTTTTATAATTGTGTGTTTAGTATCGTCTAATGCCACAGATGAGGCCTGGACTTCATATATGAGACTTGAGTGTGACTAGAGTATGTGCACATAAAATATTCACAAAATAAAAGTTTAATAGTAAATTGAATCACATATTCTTGATCTAGATGACAATTATTGAGATCAGGCATTGAAAAAGTGACATTGGCCTTCATGTTTAGTCACAATATATTATACTCATGAACATAGCATAGACATAAGGTAAACATTTATGTTCTGTAAGACGCTCTAATCTGCGACTTGCCAATGAGGAACATCACAAGTAATGAGCCAAACAAATTTTCCTATACCAGAGGCTATAACAGACCAGAGCAATACTCAGTTTCAAGAGAAATATAAAGTAGAACAAGACAGACTATTAGAAAAATGTGCGGGGGGGGGGAATTT
>NW_015657968.1:25715-40564 GCF_001515625.1 Sinocyclocheilus rhinocerous | reverse complement strand
GTAGATATGTGGGGGCGTGTTAGAACGAGCCGTTTTAGGTAGGTGTGGCTGACTCTGAACTTTTATAAAGAATATCTCTTTGGATTTGAGACTTTAGTGTTTGTAACTTTACAGATCTTCTTTATGCACCAAGAGCTTGTAACACTCCAAAGAGAAAGGAAAACTTGAAATCGCATCATATGACCCCTTTAATTAAACAGACTATACTTTTATAGTCTTAGACTATACTTTTATAGACTATACTTTTAAAGCTTTTAGCTTTGTAACATTATTTACACTTAAACAAATCGTACATTATTTTTATAATTGTGTGTTTAGTATCGTCTAATGCCACAGATGAGGCCTGGACTTCATATATGAGACTTGAGTGTGACTAGAGTATGTGCACATAAAATATTCACAAAATAAAAGTTTAATAGTAAATTGAATCACATATTCTTGATCTAGATGACAATTATTGAGATCAGGCATTGAAAAAGTGACATTGGCCTTCATGTTTAGTCACAATATATTATACTCATGAACATAGCATAGACATAAGGTAAACATTTATGTTCTGTAAGACGCTCTAATCTGCGACTTGCCAATGAGGAACATCACAAGTAATGAGCCAAACAAATTTTCCTATACCAGAGGCTATAACAGACCAGAGCAATACTCAGTTTCAAGAGAAATATAAAGTAGAACAAGACAGACCATTAGAAAAAGGTTGGGGGGGGGGGAATTTTTCACAGTTCTGCTGTGAAAAATGTGCTCTGTGGTTTCACTGCCCTTACGAAAAAGAAGTTTATTCAAGTGTGCTATTAGTATACTTCTTTTAAACTAAAAATAGGAAAGTATACTTTTAGTCTACTTTTAATGTACTTCTCAGAAATGGGCTTTGTGTACTTCTCAGAAATATACTTAAAATGACATTTAAGTATACTTGACTTATACTCAGAAAAAGTCTAAATATATTTTTGCTATAATTGTGCTCCTAGAATCCGTGTTTTCATTGTTATACGGTAGGGCGCTAGTACACATCTTCTGTACAGAATTTCCAAAAAACACAAGTGAAGAAGAAACCGAAACAACAGATGCTTCCACATGTAATCTAACACGATCATCAGACATAAAACAGTATCAAAACTATGTAACATTATGGAATAAAATGTCAACCAATGAAGAGGTAATAATAACTGTCAAGCTTTGGGGTGTTGATCGACGTTATCTACGTTTTGATTATCATTCTGAATCCAATTCATAGTCTTTTTTCAGCTTTTTGTTCAAAATGTTGTTTATTTCTTTATTTTTTATTTATGAAACTTATCCACATTCAAGTGTTTAAAAAAAGAATGCATGAAGCTAGAAAAAAATGTTTTTGTTTACAAGCAGATACCCTGTTCTTTTGATGTTTTGTATGTTCAGATATTCATGTAACAAAATATATACAAATTAATAACTAAATGGGGACATAGTAGTATACTTAAAGTATGATGTAAAGTTCACTTAAAGAAAACTTACGAGTATACTTGCAGTATAAAACTACTAAACTAGTAGTTTACTGAGACTATACTTCAAAGTGTACTAAAAATGCTACAAGTATTTTATTAGTAAACTGTAAGTTCACTTTTAGTATAGTTGCAGTACAAACTAAACATTTTGATGTAAACTAGTTGTGTACTCAAAGTTTACTACTGTTATACTTAAAAGTATACTTTTATATACTAGAAAGTGGGCCATTGTTGTAAACTAGTTGTGTACTTAAAGTTTACTACTGTTATACTTAAAAGTATACTTTTATATATTAGAAAGTGGGCCAATTTAGTCCCAAGGAGTATTGAAATAGTACACTTACAAGTATACTACTAGTACACTGATATTTGTATACTTAATACCTAAAGTATACTTAAAAATATACTTGAACTTTACTTAAGTATACTTAATAAAATAAACTTGAAGTATACTACTTTTTGGTAAGGGTGGTCACTGCAGACAAAAGCACAAAACTATATTTGAATACCTTACATGACCATCCTTTACGTATTGTATTTAGATGACGTTTGTTTGCATTCACACTTTGAACAGTTGATCTTCTGAATTTTTTTTAGGCAGCATTACAAAAAAATGTAAATATGTGGACATGATCAATGCAAACTACATTCTGTGTAATTGACAACGGGATTTTTATGTCCAATACTCTTCTATTGTATAAAAGTATATTCTCATCTGCTGTCTTAGGCATCGCCCTCTGTCTTCATCTCTTCCTTTTCTAGTTCAGTCTCTACAGCACGTCTGCAAGCCTTCGAGATCCTGAGCGGAGAGTAAAACAGTTTACACTCCTTCACAGCCCTTAAACTGAGTGTCCTGTTATGGCCAGTTTTCAGACCAGGATTCTTCATCTGCATCTCTGTGTTGTTATTATTCTCCTGACTCATGCAGGTACTCTTCACTTCTTTTAGATTTTTGATAAATTGGATCACTGCGAGTTGATATGGTTATAAATTTAGCATAGTTTGATTACTAATAATATTGTTTACCATTTTACAATTTAATGCAGATGTTGAAAAGTAATGTTTGTATTCTAATGTGTTTTGTTCAAAATATTAAACACCACATGAACAATGTATTATGTGTCTCATGAGCTTTTGCACGTTTGCTGTTTTCTACTGCGTGATGACAGTGACATTGTTTTCACAATTTTACCATCCATTGCATCTAATGTAAAACTGGGATTTTCTGTCTTTTCATCAGATTATTCCAAATCTAATCAAGAGCGAAGGATTCAGCAGCACATCAACAAAACAGTGTTTGTGGGGGAACAGTTACACTTCACTGCAACAAAACCCAATATGATGATGATTTCACATGGAAAATGAACAGCTTTGTTATTTTTAGGCAGGACTCTGAAAGTAACAGAACAATGAGAAACTTCAGCTCAAACAGGATTCACATCGACCCAGCAGCTCCAACAGAATTAACAATACATCAAATACAAGCATCTGATGCAGGAAACTACAGCTGTTACCCAGCAGCAATAAGATGGACATTAACAATAACAGGTTATTACGGGATCTCATTTCTTAGATATTCTTGTAAAAGTATTTGGTTCAGCAAGTATATTTAAGTTTGTGACTAGTAACTAGAAGTGAGTAGTGCTGGTTGACTGATATCATGAGAGTTTGACTCTTTTGTATCTGTCAGAAATCCAGATCAGACCAGAATCACCCAAACAAATGTCGCTGTACATCATCATCATCATTTCATGTTCTGGAGTCATTATGATCTGTCTGATCATCACCATAAGCATCTGCATTCACAGGTGAGAGACATTTTTAACATTTCTTACCCTCAGAAACACTGACATGTAGTTTCAGCTCCAGCTCGTTTTATAGAGTGACGAACTGCTTACTTCATACCTGTTTCATTTTTTCGACTTTTTAAATGATCTGCTACTTTCTCAAATGTATATTTGTAGGCAGTGTGTATTCAAACATGAGTTCAAATAGCCAGCTTGAATGGCAAAAGTTGATTTCATTTACTCTGCTCACCATTGCTCAGATATTTTACCTTAAACACAAACAGCTCTTCACTTCTAATACAGTTTGTGTAAATAACATCTACCATTTTCACGCTTTTTAAATGTCTAAATAGCCCCTGCCATACTTTTATGTATACATGAACACTTTTAATTTAATTTAAGCAGACGCTTTTATCCAAAGCGACTTACAGTGCATTCAGGCTATTTTTTTTACCAGTATGTGTGTTCCCTGGGAATCAAACCCATGGCCTTTTGCGCTGCTAATGCAATACTCTACCATTGAGCCACAGGAACATTAACTTTTAGATTTCATTGTTTAACTCTTGCCCAGGACACAAACAATGCATAAACTCTATCACAAAAAAAGATAATTTAATTTCAAAGATTTAATTTTGTGAAATAATTTGTATGTATTTAGGATATATAAAATGCACTGTGATCATTTAATTCATCTTTAAGATGTAAATTTCATCACATTAAATATTGGTAGTGGGAAAATGAAGTAAACCTGTGTGAAAAGTGTTTTAAGGACTAAAAGAGGCCATACTTTTGACAGACATCCACACATACTACATAAACAGTGATCAGCCACGGCTTTTCGTATTAATTGAGCTGCAATCTGTTCTTCTCCAAATTCTTTCATTTAAACAGGAAACTGAGACAGAAGATAAATTCTGGTTCAGAGGATGTAAGTATTTATCACAGAACAGCTTATTATTTAGCACCTAAATCTGCTCTTGATTTAGTAAATTTCTAGCAATATATATATATATATATTTCTAATTGTGCATGATCTGTACAGGTGAAGATGATCTCTGACTGTGACAAACACACAGTAACAGTCTGTGTAAGTCAGTTGAACTCAACTCACACCTCCATCATGTTTACCACATCATGTCTGTCACTGGCCCCCAACAAATATCACTGACACACTTCTTGATGGAAAAAGTTGTGCAATCAAACTACTGCTCTGTAAAATCACTTTTGTTCCATCTAATTGAGAATGTGTCCTTTTTATATATAACAGCTATAAATATACATGATCATTTACAAACAGCACAGCAGATATTTGAACAGGAGCAGAAATGTCTGTTGTTTGTGTTTCATTGTTTTATATTTGTCTTCGTCAGGTCTACAGTCTTCATACAGTTTCATGAACATCTTTTCTTCTCAAGACAGCAGTGTGTGTGTCTGACACTCATCAGATGAGCATCTCAATACAGGAGGATGTTAGAGAACGAGACCATCACAATAATAAATATAGTCTCAGAGGATCTGTATATGTGAATGTGTATTTGCCTCTAAAATGCTGTTTGCTTATTTGATTTAAAATATCTACCAAATAAATTTCACTTTAATTTTCAGACAGAGGAATGTGAGTTATAAACTTTGATATGCCCAAATATAGATACAAAATTGTTTACGATTATCAAATAAACAATCAGCATTGACAGATTTCATAGAAAGTCACAAAGTGAATGATGGTCACAGACTCTGATTTTTTAGCTTCAAACTATGAATCCATCCAGTTGGAGGATATCAAACATGATTGATATTTTAAACTGATTTTAGAACACTTTTTTTTTCATTCATCACACATCTCCCAGCAACAAGGCATATATTTATGTTTGACTTTGTCGTGTTCGGAGTGACTTGAAAGTCTGGTTGTGTATCATCCAGTTGTTTAGTGTGTTTTCCCCTGTAACTATTTACAAAGTCAGCAAATGTACGATGCCTAGTGTTTTAAAATCTGTCCAGATTTTAAAAGTTGTGTAGTGTAACCCGGCCTTTAGTTAATGTTTATTTCAAGATTTACAAATACAATATTAAAATAAAAAAATTGCTGAAATTGACTGACTGCACCTTTTAACTGTAATTGGAATTAAGTCAGCAACAATAAAATAAAAATACAAAAAAGTAAAACGTTTCCAGTCTGTCAACGTGAGATTTCCTTCCATCACAGAGAATCCTGTCAGAATCACACACTATAAGCCAGAAGACACAACTGATCAGTCTCATATAGCACGGGAACACACTTTTTCCACACACTTACTACAGATGCTTCATCCTTTAATCATGGGTCTGTGGACAAATCTTTCTGTTATCTCTTTGATTTGAGCATCCTTTCAAATAATTTACTTCATTTGTATAGACTCAAATGTACAGAATATTTAAGAAACCCTCAACATCACCTGCATATATACAGTTCGTCTCCACATACCACATAATTGTAGTGTAAATGCAATATGATAAGTTTTAATAAAGCATATGAGGATCAAAAGCAACAATACTATTTGTGCATTTTTCACAATGCATATTAAGCTGAAAAATATTGCCATAATAATGTCTTAAATTACTTAAAGTCCTTAACTAGCAGTTCAGTTTAAAGCAAAATAAATAAATACATATTGTACATAAAAATAAAATAAACATATAATAATAATAATAATACCAGTAAACCCCCATACAAGTCAACATCTGTGGTAACAAATTAATAAACTAATATGTGTTTGCATCTTCACGCAGAAGCTCATGTTTGTTGTACAAAGGTAGTGTGATAATTGTGCATTATCCACTACGAACAGCACTTCAGAAGAAGCTTTTTAGAAAAATAAAACTAATCAACAGCAGAATGCATGCTTGACCATCTAATATCTTCATGCTAGACCTTGTTGTAGTCAGTGCAATCAGCAGAGATTGAGTGAAATGGTCTCACAGAGATGCAACACCTCCCCTTTGTGGTTGATGTGTGAAGTGCTATTTAGTGGTTAATTATGATTTAGCTTGGGGTTTTGCCTCAATTGCCTCAACCAGGAGTATAGTGTAAAGAGGTCATTGGCTCCATATTTATGAAAAAATTATCCATACATGCATGAATTTTGCAATATCTGAAAATGTCCTTGATACGTGGTCATCTGTTATTGTGTAATACTGGTCAGTCAAATCTTTGTGTTTGTCACAATACGAAAATAAGTATGAACAGTCAGTAGGTCATTATTGCAAAATAAACCATAGCTGTACTAATGTACACAAATGTTACACGACTACTTGCCAAATAAACACATGCAGACATCAAACATTAATTTGAGTTGAAATTATTTTGAAAAGATTTCAGATTGTGGAACCATTTTTATTTATTTGCAAAGAATGTGAAGTGCTCTTGGTCATGAGAAACATTCTGAGCTTTGTGTGGATAATTATAACCACACTGCTTTACTGTTCGTATAGACCTACCAGACCTTCCCCGACATCTTAGGCTGTCAAATGAAAGCCTGGAGACTGATTTTTATGTGAAGAAGTCTCTCACATGAAATGAGTGCTTACAGTGTTCAGGTTCATGCTAAAGGAAGCATTTTGTAGTTACATGTGCACGAGCAACTAAGTTGTTGGCTGCAGTTCACTTAATAGCCACCTGTGTCCCTAAATACAAGGGTCTCTGAATTATACTTGTATTCCCTTTAACCTCTTCTTCTTACCAGCATATTCAATATGTCTTCAATTATTCATGATAATGAGCATGTGCATGAAAAGAAGTTCCTGTTCAGACAGAAAACAATTTGATGATAAAATTTGTAAAACCAGACACATAATTTCAGTTTTAGTTTTTTATTGTTCAAACATTTGGTCTCACCAATGTTGTGTATATTCATTTTGAATAATGTTACATTATAAACTCACAGTTAACCAAACAATAAAGATGTAGAGAACATCTGTTGAATTCAATGAATCTCATTGTATATGTGGATGTGTGACAATTATTATGACATTTTTTGAGGCAGGTGTTGAGGAGTTGACATTGGCCTTCATACAGTTCCTCAATGTTGCACATATGTTGTATGGTTGTAATAGTGCACATCAGAAATACAGCAATAAACATAAAATTATGTTTAGTCACCCGGATACAATATATTATACTCATAAACATTACATAGACATAAGCTAAACATTTACAGTAATGTTCTGTAAGAAACTCTAATCTAAGCGACTTATCAATGAAGAACATCACAAGTAATGAGACAACTACAACACATTTTCATACCAGAGGTTATAACAGACCAGAGCAATATAGAGAAATATACATATAAACCCAGTAAACAGGGAAGTCAGTGACAGGATGTAACAGTTCTGCTGTGGAAAATGTGCTCTGTGGTTTCACTGGTCACTGCAGACAAAAGCACAAAACTAAACATATTTGTATATCTTACATTACCATCCGTTATATATAAGTATTGTATTTAGATGACCTGTGTTTGCATTCACACTTTGAACAGTTGATCTTCAAAAAAAATGTTTAGGCAGCATTTAAAAAAAAATTTAAATATGTGGATATGATCAATGCAAACTGCATTCTGTGTAATTGACAGTGGGATTTTTATGTCCAATACTCTTCTATTGTATAAAAGTATATTCTCATCTGCTGTCTTAGGCATCG
The DNA here is from genome assembly GCF_001515625.1 of Sinocyclocheilus rhinocerous. Lineage (NCBI taxonomy): Eukaryota > Metazoa > Chordata > Actinopteri > Cypriniformes > Cyprinidae > Sinocyclocheilus > Sinocyclocheilus rhinocerous. Next base: position 32,612 of record NW_015657968.1, on the reverse strand, counting down.
CCCTCTGTCTTCATCTCTTCCTTTTCTAGTTCAGTCTCTACAGCACGTCTGCAAGCCTTCGAGATCCTGAGCGGAGATTAAAACAGTTTACACTCCTTCACGGCCCTTAAACTGAGTGTCCTGTTATGGCCAGTTTTCAGACCAGGATTCTTCGTCTGCATCTCTGTGTTGTTATTATTCTCCTGACTCAAGCAGGTACCATTCACTTGTTTTTGCATTCTGATAAATGTCCAGCATAATTTGATGACTAAATGATATTGGTTACTATTTTACAATTTAGTGCAGATGTTGAAAAGTTTGTGTTTGTATTCTAATGTGTTTTGTTTAAAAGATTAAACACCACATGAACAATGTATTATGTGTCTCATGAGCTTTCGCACGTTTGTTGTTTTCTACTGCACAGTTTTACCATTCAGTGAAATTACTGTAAACCTGCAGTGATTGTGGTTTTCTGTCTTTTCATCAGATTATTCCAAATACAATCAAGAGCAAATGATTCAGCAGCACATCAACAAAACAGTGTTTGTGGGGGAAACAGTTACACTTCACTGCAACAAAACCCAATATGATGATGATTTCACATGGAAAATGAACAGCTTTGTTATTTTTAGGCAGGACTCTGAAAGAAACAGAACAATGAGAAACTTCAGCTCAAACAGGATTCACATCGACCCAGCAGCTCCAAGAGAATTAATAATACATCAAATACAAGCATCTGATGCAGGAAACTACAGCTGTTACCCAGCAGCAATAAGATGGACATTAACAATAACAGGTTATTACATGATTATATTTATTGACTATATCCTTTATAAAAGAGTTCAGTAAAGCAAGTATACGTTTTTAACTATAGTGACTAGTAACTAGTAGTGATTAGTGCTGGTTGATTGATAACATGAGTGTTTGACTCTTTTGTGTCTGTCAGAAAATCAGATCAGACCAGAATCACCCAAACAAATTTCGCTGTACATCATCATCATCATCATCATCATCATCATTTCATGTTCTGGAGTCATTATGATCTGTCTGATCATCACCATCAGCATCTGCATTCACAGGTGAGAGACAATGAGTTTTTATTTACATTTATTACCTTCAGAAACACTGACGGTAGGAATGTTCCTGCTCATGCTATAGAGTGATAAACTGCTTCCTTAATACCTTCCTTTATTCTTTATACACTAATTTTCATAATTTTACATCATTTGCTACTTTTCAAATGTATATTTGTAGGCAGTGTCTATTCAAGCATGAGTTCAAATAGCCAGCTTTGCTGACAAAGGTTATTTTTTATTAACTCTGCCCACCATTGCTCAGTTATTTTATCTTAAACACAAACAGCTCTTAATTTCTAATTGCAGTTTGTGTAAATAACATCTACCATTTTTACAGTTTGTAGATGTCTAAATAGCCCCTGCCATACTTTTATGTATACATGTACTTTTAGATTTCATTGTTTAACTCTTGTCCGACACAAACTTTCGATTTTAAAATAATAAACATAAATAATGTATTTAGGATATATAAAATGCACTGTCATCATTTTATTCCACATAAATTCCATCACATTAATATTGTTAGCAGGGACAGACTGGGAGTAAAAAACGGCCCTGGATTTCCCTCCAAATAGGCCCCACCACAACTACAAACAGCCACTACTATCTCACAGTATTACAGCCGTCAATGCATCGCATTTATGGCAAATAACATCACAAAACCCATAGTGATTGAAATAAATGAATTATATGAACTAAAATGCTTGAAATCTACATAAAAAGAGAATAATGAAAAAAATGTATATGACATATAATGATAAACGTAAACATAGAATCTAGAAACCTGAAACAACAGAACTATTCTACAATTTGAGTATTCATGTTTTGTGTGTGTTGTGTGTGTGTGTGTGTGTGTGTGTGTGACAGCGCTTGTGTCCGTTGTAGACATTACTATCCATCACAGTGTTGCCAAGTCCACTGTTTTCCCTTGGAATTGGGCTACTTTATCACTGTTGCCACGGGTTGTTTTTCATGTCCGCGGGTTGAAGCGACCCCAATGACGTGTATTTTAGCCCCTGGAATGCAAATTTTACCAGGCGACCCCCTCGAAACGTGGTTAGTTTGGGCTAGTTTTGGGCTAGTTTTGAGTAGTAATTGCGCGGGTTTTGTTATGAAAAACTGGCAACCCTGTCTGTCAAGCAGATAACGTTATTATTGCTAACATAGCTGATTCATCGAAAAATATATTAGCATCATCTGTATTAAGTGAATAAAATAGCCTTGACAGCCTGGAGTTATTATTGGAGCAACTATTGACTTTGTTCTCTCTCACCGGACTTGTGTGTGTGTAGGTGATGTAAAAGAGGAAAGCAGGCATTTGGACCAAAGCACTGTGAGGCAAGGGAGGGGGAGACTCAAAATGTTTCTAAACTTTAAATGCTTTTTTGCCCCGTTTGAGTTGTTTTAGTACACAATTATTTATAGTATAAAACATTGTTATTTACAATACACAGCGTGGTTTTTAATCATATTTTTAAGGGGGACAATCCCCTTAAAAAAAAGTTATTTTGCGTCTCAAGATTAGGGCTACAGCTGCCTGCAGTTGCATTACTTCTGGCAACACTATTGCCAAACATCGGTTATTTTTTGCATTTTGTAGCGCCGGTCTCTACACTTTTTTTTTTCGTTCTCTAAAGACTTCGCCTTTATCTTTAGATTTGTTGCTTGCCATCACGAGTCCACTCTCCTTCGCATCAGTTTCGGTTTATTACAAGCAAAAAAAGATTGCATTAGTGCCCTCTTTTGTTAGCCGTCAATGTCACTAAACACAATTTTTCTTTGATGATGAACCAGCCAGTCCGACGTTCTGGACTTCTCCAGAAGGTCCAGATGGCCAGTCCGCCCCTGATTGTTAGTGGAAAAATGAAGTAAACTTGTGTGAAAAGTTTTAAGAGACTTTAAAGGACTAAAAGAGGCCATACATTTGACAGACATCCACACATACTACATAAACAGTGATCAGCCACTGCTTTTCTTATGAATTTTCGGTTCTTCTCCAAATTCTGTATTATTTTAACAGGAAACTGAGACAGAAGATCAACTCTGGTTCAGAGGATGTAAGTATATTTACCACTGAACAGCTTATTCTTTAGCACCTAAATCTGCTCTTGATTTAGAAGTTCAACTTCTAGCAATATATATATGCAGTATACAGTATTTTATTTTATTTTTTCTAATTGTGCATGATCTGTACAGGTGAAGATGATCTCTGACTGTGACAAACACACAGTAACAGCCTGTGTAAGTCAGTTGAACTCAACACACACCTACATGTTTACCACATCATGTCTGTCACTGGCCCCCAACACATACTGAATCATTGACTCACTTCTTGATGGAAACATGTTGTGCAATCAAACTACTGCTCTGTAAAATCACTTTTGTTCCATCTAATTGAAAACTGTGTCATTTTTATAAATGAGCAGTTATAAATATACATGATCACTTATAAATTGCTCAGAGGAGTTTTGAACTGTTATTTGTGTTTCACTTGTTTTATATTTGTCTTCATCAGGTCTACAGTCTTCATACCATTTCATGAGCATCTTTTCTTCTCAAGACAGCAGTGTGTGTCTGACACTCATCAGATGAGCATCTCAATACAGGAGGATGTCTGCCAGTCATTTTCATGCTGGGCATGATGTCTGAGGCTGAGACTATTTTCATGCTAGAGATGCTAGAGGACCGTCAAAATAAGTATAAGTTCAGTCTCAGAGGATCTGTATGTGAATATGTATTTGCCCCTAAAATGCTGTTTGCTTATTTGATATAAAATATCTAGCAAATAAATTTCATTTTCATACAGAAGAATATGAGTTTTAACCTTTGATATGCCTAACTAGATACTAGATCATTTATCATTATCAATATAAATAATCAGGGGGTTGTGGTGAAAATAATACAGAAAAGATCCATCAGGGTAAAAAGATGCTGGAAAACACAAGGTGGTGCCATAATAAACACTGAGCTGCATGCAACACTACCAACAGGAAAGATGAATAAGAGTCCTACTGAAAATTGTGTTGTTGTTTTAGCAGAGATGGTGAAACAAAGCAAAAAAGAATGAAGTAGCATTTGACATATTTCACTTTTCACATGAACACTCACTTGTGTTTGGATCTGCTTGTCTTGGATAAACTAAATAATACAGGCATAAACTGGTATATATCTGATGAAGCAGGTGGTAAAGTATGTACACTATCATTTGAAGTGCATATGCGACTTAGGAATCAATAACTGCAAATAAAAAAAAAATAACTTTTTTATTACAGACAATTAATTTAATTTTATTTTTTTTATATGTCAGACAACATTCATTGTTTAAATCATTTTATTTTGGCCTGATTTTCTTTGCCTCTACCTGATGTAGATTTATTTTAAAGCAGGTGAGGAATTAAATTTGTGAAGCGATTGATATATGATATAAACACTTTATGATATATGTAGTTATAAGTTTTCTGACACAATCATTGTGTTTTTCAACAGGTAATGTATGCTTCCATTTAGTCTCAAATCATTGCTTAATGTCAAATATGGCACTATAAACCTCAAACATCATGACGCCTGATCACATGACAAGCGAGGCTTGAGGCTGGAGTTTTAGGGTGCAAATGTAATTGATAATAAAAGAATCAGAGAGTTGAGGATGGGAAATGATGGCTCTCTTTCAGAGATACAATATGTCCCATTTGCAGTGTTGTAATGTAACGAAGTAATAATACTTTGTTACAGTACTTAAGTATTTTTTAGGAGTATCTGTACTTTTTATATTTCAGGCAACTTTTACTTTTACTCCACTACATTTCTTAATTAAAATGTATACTTTTACTCCGATACATTTCCCCGAAGCATATTCGTTACTTAATACAAAATAGTCAGAAATCATAAGAACACGGACTGCAGGAAAACAGGTTTGACGAATCAGTGGTCTGGCGTCTGCTAGACTCCTAAAAACACCTTTGCTCCTGCAAACAAGTGCGCGCACAACCGCGGATGATTAATTTTCCTCTCAAGTCGAGGCTGGGGTGTGCGATAAAGCATCGTCTGCGATAAAGTTTGATTAAAGGGTTTGCTGCTAATTCCTGTCATGGTATGTCAAGCACATGGATGATGGTGTGAATTTATACAGGTTATTTCACATTATCTAGTAATTATTAAGTTTTTTTTGCTTTAGTAAACTCATTAGCTCTCTTATATGCATTGCCCTCTCTCTTCACTTCTTCCTTCACTAGTTCAGTCTCTACAGCACATCTAAAAGATCCTGAGTTAATACTCTTTCACAGTCCTTAAACTGCGCGTCCTGATTCTGTTATGGCTGAGTTTCAAACTAGGATTCTTCGTCTGGATCTCTGTGTTGTTATTATTCTCCTGACTCATGCAGGTACTGATTTAAGATCATTGCTTCTTTCATCTCCTAACTTGTTTTATGATGTCTTCGTCTCACTTTGTTAAACAGGATTATACATGTTAATATGAGTATAAAGTATAAGATATTTGATGATTAAAAATTTTATTTATTATCTTACCATTTAGTGCAGTTGTTGAAAAATATTATGATTGCATTCTAATGTTTTTTTTTTGCATCAGGTTAAAAGATTAAGCACCATGTGAACAATATCAGTGCCATGTGCCTCATGTTTCTACTGCATGATGACAGTGAAATAATTTTCACAATTTTACTATCACCAGCAATTTTACAGTGCAGTTATTCAAAAACTACTGTGATTTTGTGTGTCTGTTCATCAGATTATTCCAAATCATTTAAAGAGCAAAGGATTCGGCAGCACATCAACAAAACAGTGTTTGTGGGGGAAACGGTTACACTTCACTGCAACAAAACTATCACATGGAGATTGAACAACACCATTATTTTTGGTCATGACTGATACAGTAACAGAACAATGAGAAACTACAATACAATACATCAAATACAAGGGGCAGTTGTGGCCTAATGGATAGAGAGTTGAACTTGTAACCCGAAGGTCGCGGGTTCGAGTCTCAGGTCCGGCAGAGATTGTACTAAAGGGAGTGAATAACCAGTGCTCTCTCCACCTTCAATACCACGACTGAGGTGAGACACTGAACCCCCAACTACCCCATTGGCTGCCCACTGCTCTGGGTGTGTGTTCACGGTGTGTGTGTGCACTTGGATGGGTTAAATGCAGAGCACAAATTCCAAGTATGGGACACACTTCACTTTCACAAGTGTCTGACGCAGGAAACTACAGCTGTTACCCAGCAACAATAGGATGGATGTTAACAATAACAGGTAATTCCGTGACTTTTTATTATTATTATTATTATTAAAGCAGTTCTATTAAAGCAGTGCAACAATTACAGTATACGCATGTTTGTCTGATAGTGATTAGTGCTGATTGATTGATATCATGAGTGTTTGACTGTTTGGTGTCTGTCAGAAAACCAGATCAGACCAGAATCACCCAAACAAATGCCACTGTACATCATCATCATCATCATCATCATCATCTCATGTTCTGGAGTCATTATGATCTGTCTGATCATCAGCATCAGCATCTGCCTTTACAGCTGAGATAATTTTTTGATTGTATTTTGGTGGTGTTTATGAATATCCTTAAAATATTTCACATTTTTAAAATATTTATACAATGGTTCTTCCAGCAACTCCAGGCAACTTATCATTATTAAAACAAACAGATTTCTACTTTTTCATATTGTTATGCTAGTCAGATTAAAACTGTCTTGGACACATTTCCCCTGCCTTCATCAATTATTTCTACTATTTTCAAATGTATTTTCTGCATTTATTTTATTGCTGTACTCTTGTCCTGGTCCCATGACTTTTAATAATAAAAACTGTATT
>NW_015657968.1:17760-25664 GCF_001515625.1 Sinocyclocheilus rhinocerous | reverse complement strand
ATACATATTATCATAATGAACTGAGCTGCATTCTGTGATGTTCAACATCTTCCTCACTTCACAGGAAACTAAAGCAGATGAAGATGAACTCTGATCTCTGTGAAACAGACCAGGAGGGTGTAAGTATATTTACTACACAACAGGTTATTATTCAGCCCATATATGACATCTATTCTTAAAATCTGTGAGTGAGAAGTTCAAGTCTTGCAGTGTATTTTCACCAGTTTTCTTTGTCTTTCAAACTTGTGCATGATCTGTACAGATGAAGATGGTCTCTGACTGTGACAAACACACAGTCACAACCTGTGAAAGTCAGTTGCTCAACTTGTCACCCACACACCTACACACCTCCATCATGTTTACCACATCGTGACTATTCACTGGTCCCCAACAGCAGCTGCTACTGCAAAACAACAAATATCACACAAAGTTGTAAAATCACTTATTTACATCTAAATAATAATGGTGTCATTTTTAATCATCAATTATATGATCACTTATGCACTACACAGCAGATATTTGAACAGGAGCAGAAATGTCTGTCGTTTGTGTTTCATTATTCTATCTTTGTTTTCATCGGGTCTACAGTCTTCACAGTTTCATGAACATGATCTTTCCTTCTCTAGACAGCAGTGTGTGTGTGTGTCTGATATTCATCAGATGAGCATCTCAATACAGGAAGATGTTAGATGAAGATATTTGTACATGTGTATTTGTCCCAAAAATGTTATTTGATTATCTGATTTCAAATGTTAAACAAATAAATGGGCCAGGCACACTGTACTTCTTTCTTTTTCAGACAGAAGAACAAAACGTTTAAACTTTAATATGCCTAATATCAAGAATACAGAAAAGATCTGACAGGGTAAAGAGTGTCTGGAAAGTGACTTATTGCAAAGAACTAATTACCAAATGTGAATGTGTGACAATAATTTCAGATATTATATTTGACATATTGCTGTTGTGACCAGTATAGTCAGAACAGACTTCACAAGCTCTTGAGTTCGTCCTGCCGGAAAACACAGGATGGCGTCATAACAAACAGCATTACAGGAGAGTCCTACTGAAAAATTGTGTTGTCACAAAACAGAAAGGAAGGAAGAAGCATTCAACATATTTCACCTTCCTCATGAACACACACCTTTGTTTGGATCTGCTTATCTTGGATCAACAGTAAATATAATACAGACATTAAAAAATTAAAAGTAATTCTTGCACCTTCCGCAACAGGTTGCTGTTGTAAAAACTGACAATACCTGGTTGTGACAGACTTCCTTTATCACCTCCGCTTATTATCGCAGAGCTTTTCAGATTAATCACATATTGCAGGACAGACAGGATCCATTACCTACTTTTTGAGAGATATTGTTTTTCTCATGAGGGTGTCATTTACATCATTAATTTTTTGGAAGCACATATTACATTTTCGACTTGTCTGAGTCGGGCTTTATCCACAGCACAAACTGTGTGCATTGGTCTGAGATTCTTTGCGAGTGGCACTTTCCTTTACACTATTGGAGATGTGGAGAAGTTGTTGAAAAGTGCAGTCCATCATGCCATTCGCAAAGTTTACCTGGCACTCAAGCAGTTTTTAGGGGTTTGTGTGGTATTTCCAAGGCACTTAAGAGCACAGGTTGTAAAACAGATTTTTTTCACCATTGCAGGTACATTACAATTGTTAACTAAGATCACGCAATCATGACCATGTCAATAAATATGACTTATATGTACTCCAGGCTTCCCTAATGTGATTGGTGCCAAAGACTGCACACACATTCCCATCAAGGCCCCACCAGTCCCCAATGAAGGGGATTTTGTGAACCAAAAGGGGGTTCACAGTGTAAATGTGCAGGTAAGTTACTATTAGGATTCTTAATATTCCAGGTTAGTAATATCAAATTTTTTAAAAATCATAAAGTATGCAGTTGACTGACTAAAATGTCTTAGATGGTGTGTGACTCTACAAATGTGGAAGCAAAATGGCCAGGATCTGTGCACGACTGAAGAATTTTCTGAGAGTAATGTTTATGTACATTATTTGAACGTGGTAAGGGAAATATAAATGTCAAGCTCACTGTATTACATATACTTATGCATGGGCCTAACAGAACTGAATTTTTCCATTATACAGGTGATTATGACGGGATCCTACTTGGAGACAGGGGCTATGCCTGCAGGCAGTATTTTATAACGCCATTCCCTGACCCAAAACCCGGACCACAAACCCATTACAATGCAGCTCTAGCCAGGACAAGGGCACGCATTGAAATGACCTTTGGGCAACTAAAGGGAAGATTTCAGTGTCTGAAAAGTCTGAGGGTTGCACCCGACAGGGCCTGCGACATTATTGTTGCATGTTCTTTATTACACAACATTGCCACCATCAGAAAGGAGAGGACCGTGGAAGTGCAGGTGCAGCCTGATGATGACCTCCAGCCAGTGCACTTGGACCAACCTAGTGGCAGAGCTGCACGGGACAGAATTGTAGCACACCATTTTTCATAAGAGTTAATAAAAAACTAAATAAAACTCATGGAAACCATATTTTGTGTTGTAAAAGGAGAGGACCTGTGGTGGAAGTGCAGCCTGATGATGACCTCCAGCCAGTGCACTTGGACCAACCTAGTGGCAGAGTTGCACGGGACAGTATTTTGGAACACAATTTTTAAGTGTTTAATAAAAGACAAGACAAATACTTTATCCTTAGTCCCTTGAGTCTTTTATTCTTTGTAAAGAAAAGTAATCAGTAATCAGTTATCTTTTGCCTGCAATAAGAGATATTGTTATGTAAGTTCAACAATATTACTCTGTGTGAAATAGTGTATCAGCTGAATATGCTGAAGTTCATTTTGAAGCAACTCTATCTCTAGTGCCAGTATTTTCTTTAAGAGGTCAAGTTCTATTTCTCAACTTTTTCAGGCAAAAATACTCTACTTTGTGTTGAAGACTCTGTTTCTATAAGGAATGGATGTCACTCTGTGCCATTTGTGGACAAATTAACATTTAACTCTCAATACATGCCTCATGCAACAAAAATAAATAGGAAAGGTTCAACACCGCCCACCTCTGTATCACTTCTCTGTGCAGATTCTTCTGTAGGCCTTTCTGTAGATGTTGACTCCTGTAACTCATATATTGCAGTCAGAAATAATAGGCACAAGTTATTTATGTACTTACAGGTACTTCCTCCAAATGACAGTCATCTGAGAGGGTTTCCTCACTGTCCTGTGCAATGGAAACAAATGGGTATTACAAAGTGTTGCACTTTCTTCCCTTTTGATGTAAAACAAAGTTAGAAGAAGTCCACTTACTGCACATGCTTCAGCCAGCACTTGCTTGTGAACAGGTAAAAGTGTTGGTGTATTATGTAAAACTGCACAAAAAACACAATGTCATTACAATGAACTACACTGTAAAAATTGTGATCAATAACTCGTGGCAACTTATTTTTTCATTAGCTCTAAATAAGTTTAGCATTTTTCACTTTAAGTCAAAGCAATTCAAGATTTAACATACTTGAAATGACTGTAACAGCCATTTGGATTATACTTAATTGAATGCAGCAACAAATTATTATACAGTGTAGAATTGAAAGCTCATTTACCAGTAATGAAGGTGCTGCTGCTACTGGATCCTTGGCTGTGGGTCTAAGGAAGAGCTGCCCCCAGGGATGCCCTCCACAATGGGTCGGTTCACATTCAACAAGGGCCAGCTCTTCTGCTGGGGTATAACATGGAGGTGCAGGACCACCACCTGTTTTTTCAGCCTTTTTCTTGGTTGCTGTTATAAACAGACAAACACATCAGTAAAGATGACCATTTTGTAGAATATTCTTGTATTTATATACTGAAATAAGTGATAAAAACATCTAACATAGTCACCACTTACACATTTAATTTGTCTGCTACTTTTCGCGATGTACGAAGAACGGACCCCTGATTTAAACCTGACATAAACAGATGGAAAGCCTAGACCCATGGAAATTATTTTTGAATTAATTTTTAAGTAATTTTTAAATTAATGTTATATTTCCACCTTATTTATTATGTGAAGAGAGTGTACTTTCCAGTATCTTCTGTAAATATTAGATGAAACCTAAAATTATTTTAATCATATATATAATATCCATGTACTTTTTATGGCAACAGAGCAGCAGTGAATGTAAAAAGTTGTCACGGCAACAGAAATATAAAAATAAACTTAATTTGTACTAATATTAGGACATCATCGGACATCATAAACTGACAAATAAACCGTTCAACCACCGATCAAGTCTGGCAGTGTATTGCTAAGCTGCGTATTCTGAGTCAAATGTGCATGAAACATTATTACTTGAATCACCAGAAGAACAGTCATGGCAAGGGAAAAGCCACCCCCAGTTTTCAAAAATAATTATTAACATACATGATTCCTGACATATATGATAGTTCAGTAGTATTACAACACTGTGAGTGTATGTTAGGATGTTGTTTGCTTTTGGCATCAGACAGAGTGTTTGGATCAGCAAATAGTGACGTGATGGTGTTACCTGTGGACTTTTATGGTAATCTGCCATAGATATGCATAGGTAGATGCCTCATTGACTGCTCCAAGCATGTAGACAATCTTGCAACGGATCTTGCACACATTATGGTGAATGACGTCAAGTTAACCCTTCCAACATGGTGGACGAATTACATAAAGCGGCCCATAGAAACAGTCACTAATGAGGCATTTACATATGCATATATATGGTAATCTGCTAACCTAGCTAGATGTTCTTATTGTTTACTGTTATTATTTTATTGCATTTTATTCAATATTATTATCCAAATAAAAAATTATCGGCATATGGGATGGATGTTGGTTATGATCATCTTTGGTATCTCCATTGAAGGTATCTTGAGTAGAACAGCTCCATATTTAACGAAGCACACACAAAAGACATGAAACGGAAGTGAAAAGACCTGTTTTACAGAATACAGAAGTTTGTTGTGCATAACACCTTTTGAAGCCTGTTTCTAGCTCAGATTGAAAATGAGCCAATTGTGAGATATGAAGTAAGATTTGTGAATCATTATTAAGAGAAATAGTAGCAAATGTGAGAAAAAAAAAGTCAAGTCACAGTTACCTTTTTTTTACTCTGGGATGGAAACACGCTTCTCACACAGGCTGCAGTTCACCTTCAGGAACTCGAGCTGCGTCGAAACGCTACGGGAACGCCTCCAGCGTGACCACGCTCTGAATCACATGTGTAATCAGTCCAATGGATGGGCGAGACGTCACGGGCGGGGTGACGTAGTGACCAGGAAGTATAAAAGCACGTGCGGTGAAACCGGCGTCAGCTTTCTGTCATTGATTTTCAAAAAACATTTTCAGTTTTTGATGTGAATCTTACCACACCAGACCGTGTTTACTCATTTGGTTGTTTGGCTGCATTTAATTCTGGGGAATTCAATTAAGTATTTATCTGACTATGAGAAGTTAGATATATCATTTTCGATTTTTGAAATGAATCTTATCACACCAGACTGTGTTCCGAGTTCTTCCTTTGGCCTTGCACTCTCACCCCACACTTTCACGACTCAACCACATCGACGAGTGGTTGATATTAGCTCAATCGGAGTGGATGGCAGTTCGACATCGAGATGTCGTTCTCGTTCACACGAAAAAGCTGGGGTTAAGACTTAACGCCAAGGAAAGTGTGCTTTCTCCAGTACGCCTTAGTTGTGCTCTTCCACACTAGGCAGGGATTTGCAAGTCTGGCGGCGTGGGCATTCTCGTTCCTGTAGCGTTTCGACGCAGCTCGAGTTCCTGAAGGGGAACGTCTCCAGGTTACGTATGTAACCATGGTTCCCCGAAGGGAACGAGACGCTGCGTCTCAGGGCCATACTTCCGGCATCCCTGCCAGCGCTTGCTTCACTCCTGAAGCTGACGCTGGTTTCACCGGACGTGCTTTTATACTTCCTGGTCGCTACGTCACCCCGCCCGTGACGTCTCGCCCATTGGACTGATTACACATGTGATTCAGAGCGTGGTCATGCTGGAGGCATTCCCGTAGCGTTTCGACGCAGCGTCTCGTTCCCTTCGGGGAACCATGGTTACAGACGTAACCTGGAGACGTTTTGTCTCTACAAATAACATAGCTATTTAAACATCTCTCAATGGTGAGGTGTTCATACTGCTATTCTTAAAAAAAAATGAAGTAATTTTTCAGTTCCAAAGCTATTTTATTGCCAAAGGGTGACAGCATGTGAGAGTGTCTCTAGAGGTTTTGCTATTGTGAGTGCCAAATGTCTAATATAATGATAACAAAACGCAATGATATAAACACATTGATAACCAACTTGTGATGACATTTTATAAAGTATCTTTGACATCTCATAAAGTGGCCAATAATGTGCACAGTTTTCTCTGAGGATTAGGTTTAGGAGTAGGGGTCAGGACATCATATAAAACATCATTAACCTGATATAAAACAATTGATGTGTTTGAATGTGTTTCAACTGATGAATTGCTGTGTTTGGAATGACATTCTACCATACAACTCCTACTATATTGCAGTATGCTATGTGCATACTGTGAATAGTATGTGCATTTTCTGTATGCGTGGACTTCCCGGATTACCTGCTATATTTGCTGATATTTGATGTATGCATCTGAAGACACTGCATGGATACTGTTTCCCACAACGCAACGTGCTCCATGTGACGTTTCATCTTCAAACGCATGAGTGAACTGGACGCGGGGCTACTTTTATATGTACTTATATACATGTTACTGTACACTACAAACTTGCTCTGTATCTAAAAACAATATTGTTAGTAGGACATAAAATGTACCTTAATCTCTAGGGCACGTTTCCGACCAAGTCAAATGACATCACCTTTATCTCTATAGTGCTTTATACAGTAGGCTACAGATTGTTTCAAAGATATGAAATAATAATATTATTGCATTAATATAATATAAAAATAACATATATAAATAAAAATAATATTTCAATTATGCAAACAGAATTCAATTCAGCTGTAAAGCAGCTCTAAAAAGAAACAGAGTGTCTATACTCTGTACAAGTAGCATTTGTTGGCAAAGGCTGTTTACGTTAAGTCCGCCACACAAATGCTTGGCTGCGCTAAACAGCACTGCAAAATTTATCAAAAGTATCAGTGGCGTAGTGAGTAAGACGTGAAAAAATTGTCTTTGATGCGATCGACTCGAGTTCAAATTCTCCTTTTTGCCAAACTCGTTCTTCTCCTTTCTCCATCACGTATCAGACCGGAAAGGCATTTACTTTCAATAAAAATAAAGGAAATATTTGAAAAGTGGAAATAAAAGGCCTCATTAATAATACAGTGTTATTGGGTATGGTCAGCGGTAGGTGTAGGGAGGGCTTTGCCGCAATAAGGTGGCATCCATTTAATAATATTAATAAATATGATATTTTTCACTCAATATGTTATTGCAGACTGTTTTATAATGTACTACAGTACTGAAGTATAAAAAACTGCCTCCTAACTACTATTTACACTTAATCTATTGCTAAAGAAAATACTGCTATTTTAGTCTAAACAGAATTTGTTATTATTTGCACTTGTTGTAACTAGAATATATCACTTTTTCCACTTAATGTAACTGCCAAAAAATAATAATAATAGGCCTATCATTGTTCAGTTAAAGACAGCTCAGTGTTGATTCAGCTCTGTTCAATATGTAAAGTTCATAAATTATGAAATGAGTTCAATTAGGCAATATAGCATTGTTTACTAGTATGAACCCTTATTAACAAGCCTTTGTAAAAAGAATGGTTAGCACATTTATTAGTAAGGTAACAGCCTCGAAAGCTGTGCTGAATTAATGTTGTGTTTGTCATGTGACAACACTGTAGCATTATTTGTTGCTTATTGTATACTGTTTCACACACT
>NW_015657968.1:15898-16706 GCF_001515625.1 Sinocyclocheilus rhinocerous | reverse complement strand
CATCCATTTAATCCATTTAATAATATTAATAAATATGATATTTTTCACTCAATATGTTATTGCAGACTGTTACTACAGTAACTACAGTACTGAAGTATAAAAAACTGCCTCCTAACTACTATTTACACTTAATCTATTGCTAAAGAAAATACTGCTATTTTAGTCTAAACAGAATTTATATATCGCCACTTAGTGTAACTACCAAAAATATCAATAAAGACAGCTCAGTGTTGATTTAGTTCTGTCCAATATGTAAAGTTAATCAATTATGAAATTAGTTCAATTGGGCAATATAGCATTGTTTACTAGTATGAACCCTTATTAACAAGCCTTTGTAAAAAGAATGGTTAGCACATTTATTAGTAAGGTAACAGCCTCGAAAGCTGTGCT
Organism: Sinocyclocheilus rhinocerous; assembly: GCF_001515625.1. NCBI lineage: Eukaryota > Metazoa > Chordata > Actinopteri > Cypriniformes > Cyprinidae > Sinocyclocheilus > Sinocyclocheilus rhinocerous. The sequence continues at coordinate 16,316 of NW_015657968.1, read as the reverse complement.
GAATTAATGTTGTGTTTGTCATGTGACAACACTGTAGCATTATTTGTTGCTTATTGTATACTGTTTCACACACTCTTGTCTTGTCAAAAAAAAAAAAAAAGTAGGCAGAACGCACTGTGTACTGGGCAGTAAGCTAGTGTGTCATTCTGAACACAGCCTAAGTGTTTGCCCTCATCCTGGTTCCTTCTGTTTTTGCGTACATCTCCTTCTAAATTGTCTCAGGGGGTAAAAAAATCATAGTAACAAATACCAAATTAGCTGTGTGAAATTGTATTTGCCCTGTAGTTACTAATTCCCAAATTTACGAAATTGCATTAAAGGTCCCATATTGTCAAAACTGAAATTTCCTGGCTTTTTTCACGATAACTGAGGTCTAGGGGCTATTTAACTACCATATAAGTTTCAAAACAGTCAGTCC
>NW_015657968.1:13086-15551 GCF_001515625.1 Sinocyclocheilus rhinocerous | reverse complement strand
ATAGACATATGGCAAGGAATCTGTAGACGCGCCCATAACAACAAAATACAATATTTTTATTGAACCTTTTCTGATAAGAAGTGTGCGCTGCAAACGCGAGCATTTTTGACGATCGTTTCTGTCCAGTCTGCTCGTTTTATCGCGTTTAACCACAGCTGTTGTTGGTTTTTTTGTCTGGCAGTGGCAGCAGATATGCGATCAAATTTCTAATTTGAGGCTGTATTACGTCGATTCTGGCACCCAACATCACAAGATGATATTTTAAGCTCCTTATGTAGCCGAATCTGCGCTGGTTTGAATGGGCCGCCTCCAGTTTCCCCTTTGTTTTGCTGCCTCCAGCTAGTGCTGTGACATCGGCTGACCCTAGTTAGCTGTGGTTGGCCTGGCCGTGCGTCACTCAGAACACAACAGGCCAATCAGAAGAGAGGCTCATGAATATTAATTAGACAGGCCAACATCGACTTGTTCTCAGCAGAGCTCCTGAGAAAAGAGGCTGTAAAAATACATTGAGATGGTTTTTGGTACTTATACCGCAAATATATATTCTTAAGGACATCAAAACCTAAAATAAAACTCCAGAAAGGTGTACAATATGTGATCTTTAATAATGGAGTTCAGATGGATTATATGCAACCAGGCCTGATTACTGCCAGCCCTGTTCAATTAAATCAACACTTATAAAGAACTTTTTCAACAGCATGAAGTTGGTTAAAAGGTATTACCCAGTAACACACTATGCCAAAGGTGAACGAAATTCTAGAAATAATAATAATAATGATGATGATGAGGAGGAGGAGGAAGAGGAAGTGGATTGAAATCTATCAGTCTGGGAAGATTAACAAAGCAATTTCAAAGGCTCTGAAAAGAACCACAGTAAAAGAGATATTATGTCCAGATGGAAGAAACTCGGAACAGTAGCAAACCTTCCCAGAAGTGGACAACCTTACAAAATTCTTCTAAGAGCACAGCGACGACTCATCCAGGAAGTCACAAAAGACCCACGGACAACATGCAGGAACTGCAGTCCTCTCTTGCATCAATAAAAGTCACTGTCCAAAAGACACTGGCTGAATATGGCATCCATGAAAAACAACAAAAAACAAAAACGCTAGCCCAGAAAAATATTAAGGCTTCTCTATGTAACTGTTGGATGCATTTAAGATGCTGGATCATGTCTCAAGCATTGTAAACGTGCCCTCTTCCTTTTTACAATGGAATTACAGGCTTGATACTGGCATGTCTAATTTTCTCAAACATCTTGATCAAAGATCGTTCTCACCTCTGCTATCTTTACTGATGCTAACCAGGACAGATTTTGGCCATAATAAATACTAATGTTTTATTAAAAACTTGTACTTGTGTCTTTGTAATGTGTAAATAGCACTTTATAAAAGCAAAAGGCAGTGCTATATTATGAATATAGTCACTCCAATGTGTGTCATGCTGAACAACACCCTTCAATATATTAGTGTTTGGTGTAGGTCTAAATGCCCTCATGTCAGCCAGGAAATGTGAAAGACGTTGTTCTCAGGATGTATGTGGGTACTGTCATGAACACCACACACTCTGGGCAGCAAGGGTTTCTTATTATGACATACTTTACCCACATCTTCTGCACATGCTAATGACAATACAGTTTAAATTATTTAGATATGCATGGTGATGTATGACAAAATATAACAAATAACTGCTGTTTAATTTGCAAATGAAACTATTCTTCTAACCAGAGTATATAAATACATACTGGTTTATAGTTACACCAGTACTTGTACTTCTACTACTACACATAAGGGGGTTTCACACTTGAAATTGTTAACCCTGGGTCATCCGAAACCTGGTGTTACGGAGCCGACGAGACGAGAGGCGTGCGGATCCATGTGCAAGCTTTTATTAATAAACATAGTCAAAAACACAGGCAGGTCCGAACAACGGCAAACAGGTATATCACAGGCAAGTCAAAGAATATTCCTAGGGCTAGCATGGGTCTTCGATCGGCGAACAGTATCCAGAGGGCTTGACAAGAGGGTGACAAAGGACGAGAGTTCAGTAACCATGACAGGCATGACTGGGGATTCAGAAATGGTCTCCTTGACCAGTGCAGGACAGGACAACAGTTCATAGGCTGTGACATGAGCAGACGAAATTCCATTAATGGCCTCCTTGGCTGAAACAGAACAGGATGAGAGTTCATAAGTGAGTACCACTGACACCTCTAGAGGGTCTGCAGCGGCTGCCGCCACCTCTGGAGGTTCTATAGTAGTACCATCAGGATACCCATGGCCTCTGGGAGCACAGCAGCGGGCACCGCTACCTCGGGAGGTTCCGCAGCATAAGCCACCACCTCTGGAGATGCTGTAGCCGGTGCCGCTGCCGCTAGCAAATCAGCGGTGGTGTACGCGGCCCAGATACACCATAAAGCAACCCCCTATACGGGAAGTGCTGCAGACAGGGGAATGAGTTCATGA
>NW_015657968.1:7633-12770 GCF_001515625.1 Sinocyclocheilus rhinocerous | reverse complement strand
GTGACTCTGGAAGATCAGCTGAGACGTGACGAGGCTCTGGAAGATCAACTGTGACGTGACGAGGCTCTGGCAGATCAGCTGAGACGTGACGAGGCTCTGGCAGATCAGCTGAGACGTGACTGGACTCATGACGAGCAGCTGTGATTTGACGTGACTCATGACGATCAGTTGTGACTTGACTTGGCTCATGAGGATCAACTGTGACTTGATTTGACTCAGGAATGGCAGCTGTGACATGACGGAGCATTGTTGTGGTCGCCATTTTGCGAGCGGGTTGCATCACCAGAGTCGCGATCAGTGACCTTGAATGCCCCGGAGCTTGTGGTTGACTAAACTCAGCAGCCACAGCCACCATTACAGGCACAGACGCGGTGTCACGTTCTTCCTCCGCGACACCCACAGTAAACGAAGAGCCAACAGTCAATAAAGCATAATCCACAAACTGACTTAGTGACGAACGCAGACCCTCAAGTATAAGCTTAGACTTGAGCGGTTGATTAATGCCATTACAGAAAAAATCTATCAAAACACAGTCCGGTAAATCAGAGTGATAGGCAATGTCGCCCTGCTCGAGGGCTAACAACAGCCTTGCAGTGTCCATACCTGGCCAATGTTCACATGAGAAGCTGCTGGATCCTTGTGTGGCCGAGTATTCTGTTACAGAGCCGACGAGATGAGAGGCAAACAACAGCATGAGTTCATGAGCAGGAGGACTAGAGTGATTTGGTTTGGGGATACCAGCTATGCGTGCTGACACCAGCGGTGGATCCTCCACGCTAGATACCAGTCGGAAGTATAGACGAACTGACCTCGGACTTCTGAGTGCTGCAGACTGCTCATACTATACCTGGGGTTAACTGTTAATCCTGGGAATTCATTAACAGACGTTTCACACTGTACATTCCTAAACCCCGGGTTAACGTTCTTATTTGCATATTTGCGGTGTCACTGTCACTGCCACTGCCACTGATTGGATGAACAGCAGGCGGCTTTTCCTGCATCTTGCCAGTTATTAAAAAAAATGTCGCTGCGTAGGTCCTCCAATTTGTCTTGAACAGACTTTTCTGACCATAACTGTAAGAATAATACCATCTCCTCATCACTCCAGTTCACATGCTCTACGTCTTTTGACATTTCTTACTTTTCTCTCACTGGCTGCTGTTTACACAACGCGCGTTTCCTGTTACTGATGTGACATGAGCCTTGATGCTCAATTTCTGATTGGCTATCTGTTGCCAAGCGTCCAGCAGCAACAAGCAAACGCCGTTCCGTTTCACACTGAAAAAACTTAGCACCGCAAATGCGGTAAACTAGCTCTGTTTTATGGTTTGTATATTTGCTTTATTAGTTCAAATTCCCTTTTTTAATGACAAATACAGATTACTGTCATCTGCTGTTGTGGACAGTTTTTATCTCTCACTCAGGAACAGAATTTACAAGTTTGTTGGCCGTCGTTGTGTTCAAGCACAACTTTTTTGCCAAGGCGGAGCTGATGGGAACCAACACCGCCATCTACTTTCATCTATTCATTTTCAGGTACATTGTTGTTGTTTCCAGCAATTTTCAAAAATAATCAGATGTTCACTTTACTTAAACTCAGAAAAGAGTCTAAACTCAGAGTTTAGATTGAGAAATTTCTTTTCAGTGTTGTGTGCAAAATGCATTAGGTGATCAGAGAAAGGACTGTGAGTGGTTTGGTGAGCAGTGCTTCTCTAGTCTAGAGTTTAAGTGTAAATACTGTCTAATTACACTTTCTACTTTATCTTTTCTTGTCACATGACAAAATTTTATACTTACAGAATAGCATTAATATAATTAGTGTACTATTGTTCAGTTCCAGCAAAGCTGTTTCAGTGGAACATGACCGTGTGAAACAGTCAACCTTATGTCAGAATTTCTTTTCTCTGTGCTCTTTAGGCCTAATAAAGGCACTTTCTCTGTGGTTTTAGGACAACAGCTTTGTGATTCCAGGATGATTTATTTTTTGACAGCTCTGCCACTCTTCACTTCATGAACATAGGGTCTCACAATGTCTACCTGCAGTCTCAGAGCATATGCCCACGGACCACCCACAGTCTGACTGCTATAAAACTGCCAAATGCTGTCTAAAAAAAATCTGTCTGGCTGGCTTCTACGCAATTTCCAGCAGTTTGGGTGAACTTGGAAATGAAGTTGTGTTCATAAGGTACCAGGTTGATGCACTGGATTTGCTAAGGTTTGCCAGTGACATAAAATGTTTGAAATACATTCACAGTTTTGTTAGAGACACTTAGCAAGTAATCAAATTACTGACAAACAATGTATTCTGCTTTAATTCTGTTTATGAAATACTCCTGATTACTTTTGGAAGAACAGAAATTGTTATCACAAAGTTTCTGTTAATTTCGTCGCTGTTTTCTGTGCAACAAATTGTGAAAAACACTGCTGTGCAATTTTTGCTACATGGCATTCTATTATTGTGACATTAACTACTTGTGATAAACCCACCCCTAAATGGTCTATAAAAACAAAACAAACTGTGATTGGTCGCTTTATATATTTATCAGATAGACACTTCCTGTTTAGGTGGGTGGATCTTCACCAGAAAAAGCTGCACTGTGGAGCACACTATGTGCCATTAGTCAAAGATCTGGCTACTTCACTCTGTACTATTATTTAAAAAGAGTTATATAGAGCTTTTAGTTACTTTTTCAATATCATATTGTATTTTATATAAACATTTTTAATGTTACAAAGTTTGTATGAATAATAAAAAAAATATTGGTTCTTAAATAGTATTTAAAAGTTTTAATTGGAACATTTAAAATGATCTGTTGTTCAAATATATATTGAATCATCTAATTACTGTACTGATGATGACACAATCTATTGTTTTAAACTAAAACAAGTCAATAGTTGAAGTCATGTGAAAAAAAATAGCAAGATGTCTATTGTGTTTAATAGCTCATGAATTGAACCAACATCCTTTCAGTTACAAGCCCAGATCTACACCTCACGTTGTAGTGGTTTTTGTTCTATTTGCTTCATGTCTGCTTCTTCTATGACGCTAAGCCAGGCGGAAAACCATACAACGGTCTTTGCACGTTTTCTTTCACAGCTTTGACCAGTGGAATTTATTCACCACATTGCATCATTTAACTACAAACCTGATCGTTTTACAGAACTTTCCATTCTCACACAAAAGATTATTTTAATGAAGTATGCCAAGTGCTATGTTCTCGATATAGTCACAGCTAAAGGGGTGTTGTTAAACATAAGTGCTTTATTGCACTTTTTTAAACTTTTTTTTCCATTTTCATAAAAATTTTATATTGCTATGCAAATTCAAATGACTCCCTTCCACTGGACAACACAGCCTATGATACAATGTTGCCACACAGAAAACATAACTACATGGGAGCTGCAGTAATATGGCGTAGAGGTGTTTTGCATCAGAGCATCAGCATCCAGAACTGGAACCATCCATTTTATAATTACTGTTAAACTACGGTGATCTTTGCATTCTTACATCCCTTTTTCATTTTCACCCACACTGAAGAAGTCCAGTCAAAATACTGAACATGGTCCTCATAAGTGATTCAAAATAACTTAAATAGTTTAAAATTATAATTAAATGGTTTTGTGAAAGAAGCATACAAATAGACAACTGCTTGTGCATTGGTCCACAACTGTTTTCTATGGTACGGAGGTCCTAGAATACAGGAAGTGTGTGGGTTATGAGTCTTGTCTCACAACTCATCAAAGAAGCTGTTTTAATGTGCACTACTAAGTTTAACCGTTCAATTTAAAGAAAATATTAGTATTGACCCTAAATACATTTAATTCATTATATGCACATGAATGTTTGGGCGATTTACTCTATGAAGGCATTGCATATATTTGTTCCGAGTCTGAAGTGCTACGTTGTGCCACTCAGACATACTGTAAAAAAAAAAACATTTTTGCCATATTAGAACTTAAATATATAACAATAAACAATTATAAGACATTTGACATTTTAAGAATACTTTTAAGAAGTTGGCATGGTGTTGAGATGCTGTACTCTATGTCAAACTATTTCAAACTACATTTTTGTTGTTGTTTAATAATTTTATACATGATTTTATGAGCTTGTAGTTTGTATATATATATATATATATATATATATATATATACATACAGTATATACACACAAACTGATCAAAATGCAGCTAAAACCTACTGTAGATATTCCTTGCATGTGTCCTGTTCAAAGAGCAGCTGCAATAATCAGTATCTTTAGCTGTTTCACACTCTGATCATCATCAATTTAAAGAAAATATTAGTATTGACCCTAAATACATTTAATTCATTATATGCACATGAATGTTTGGGCGATTTACTCTATGAAGGCATTGCATATATTTGTTCCGAGTCTGAAGTGCTACGTTGTGCCACTCAGACATACTGTAAAAAAAAAAACATTTTTGCCATATTAGAACTTAAATATATAACAATAAACAATTATAAGACATTTGACATTTTAAGAATACTTTTAAGAAGTTGGCATGGTGTTGAGATGCTGTACTCTATGTCAAACTATTTCAAACTACATTTTTGTTGTTGTTTAATAATTTTATACATGATTTTATGAGCTTGTAGTTTGTATATATATATATCACACGTTTGTCTTACCGCCTGATGCAGTAACTATAAATCACAAAAGTGATTGTGATTTTTTTTCTTCAGATTATTCCAAATCCAATCAAGAGCAAAGGATTCAGCAGCACATCAACAAAACAGTGTTTGTGGGGGAAACAGTTACACTTCACTGCAACAAAACCCAATATGATGATGATTTCACATGGAAAATGAACAGCTTTGTTATTTTTAGGCAGGTCTCTGAAAGTAACAGAACAATGAGAAACTTCAACTCAAACAGGATTCACATCGACCCAGCAGCTCCAAGAGAATTAACAATACATCAAATACAAGCATCTGATGCAGGAAACTACAGCTGTTACCCAGCAGCAATAAGATGGACATTAACAATAACAGGTTATTACGGGATCTCATTTCTTAGATATTCTTGTAAAAGTATTTGGTTCAGCAAGTATATTTAAGTTTGTGACTAGTAACTAGAAGTGAGTAGTGCTGGTTGACTGATATCATATGCGTT
>NW_015657968.1:1498-6980 GCF_001515625.1 Sinocyclocheilus rhinocerous | reverse complement strand
AACAGTTACACTTCACTGCAACAAAACCCAATATGATGATGATTTCACATGGAAAATGAACAGCTTTGTTATTTTTAGGCAGGACTCTGAAAGTAACAGAACAATGAGAAACTTCAGCTCAAACAGGATTCACATCGACCCAGCAGCTCCAAGAGAATTAACAATACATCAAATACAAGCATCTGATGCAGGAAACTACAGCTGTTACCCAGCAGCAATAAGATGGACATTAACAATAACAGGTTATAATGTGATTTTACCTATGGATTCTTTAATATAAAACTACTTCAGTGAAGCAACTGTAAGTGTGGTTTTAACTAGTGACTAGTAACCATTAGAGTCTTGGTTGGCATCATGAATATTTGACTCTTTTGTATCTGTCAGAAATCCAGATCAGATCAGAATCACTCAAACAAATGCCATTGTACATCATCATTTCGTGTTCTGGAGTCATTATGATCTGTCTAATTATCACAATCAGCATCTGCATTCACAGGTGAGAGACTTAAACCATGATGAAGTAATGAGATTGTTTATTTATTGCAGGTTTCATTAACTATTCATATGTGCTATTAAACACTTATCATATTTTCATGAGTATGGATATATTTCATTCTCCAGCTTTATTGCGTTATCTCTGCTAATTTAAAACACATCAAATGAAAGTGATGAGTAGAGAGATGGAAAGCTGAGAACATCTAATTAATATTTGTTTAATTTAAATTTGTGAAATTATATTTATATTTGTTTTATTAATATTTGTGTAACTAAACATGAAAATGTAAGAACAACAAGCTATTTTCAAATACAGTAAAAAAAAAAATTATAACATGTGATATGTTATATTTAAAGGAGATGTAAAAACAGCATACAGAGTCACAGAGAAATGGGACAGGACTTTGTAAGTTTTTCCCTTTGCGTGAATAGTTATAAATTATTTTCATTCAAACAATATTTCCTTAGATCAATAAGTAATTGAGTTTAATTTCTCTTTTCCACTTTAGTCACAGGCACCGGTGAGAGGAAGGATACAGACTCAAAACAGTCAGTACTTGGAAAGATATAACTCGGTGTATGGACAAGTATGAAATTATTCTTTTTGTTCATTTTTTCCCCCCAGAAAATGTTTAGTAACAGTTGTATGCGATTAATATAAAAAAGTGAATGAAAAAGCTCTATAATGTACTTATTTGTATTTTATGTTTGCTTATTTATGTGTACATTCTAAAGGCATAGTTCATGCAAAAATGAAAATACTGTCATCATTTATTCACCCTCGTGTTTGAAACCCTCGTTTGAAACCTGTAATGACTTTCTTTCCTCTGCAGAACATAAAAGAGAAACATCAGAGTGTTTTTTTATTTTTGTCCAGTCAGTGGTCACCGATACTTTCTGGTTACCAACATTTAGCACCATATCGGTAGCACTTTAGTATAGGGACCAATTCTTACTATTGACTAGTTGCTTATTAGCATGTGTATTACTACACTGTAAAAAAAAATCTGTTAAATTTACGGTAAAATACCGGCAGCTATGGTTGCCAGAACTTTACCATGAAAAATACAGTAGCAACATTTTAGGTTTTACAGAACTGTTTAAATTTAGTGAAAAACTGTATTTCATTAACTGATACAATGTTAATATGCAAACCTTCGAGTTATCTGATTTTATTTGCAGAAACCGACTACACTTAAAGTTAATATGCAAACCTTCGAGTTATCTGATTTTATTTGCGGAAACCGACTGCACTTAATTTGGCCAATTGCCATTTGTTTATAAACTAATATTTATAATGTTTAAGAAGCACAAGCATATTGGTCTTAAAAACTATTTTGCTTAAGTCCATGAAGAAAAACCTACTGATTTATGCAAAGTCATTAAAAGCATCAATTCAACTCAAATCTCTTGTAGATAACAGCAGCACACATTCATGTGTGATTGAAATTATTGAAGAGATTCACACTGCATCAGTAACTATTGAAGTGACACTGAAGCGGTGATGAAGTTAATGAGATAATTAAATGAGGATTGAGCATTAGTGATGAACACCTGTTAACAAGCAGAATCACTGAAGGAAAGAGAAACAAGAGCAGAGAAACACAACTTACAGCCAAAGCCAAAGATGAAATCAACTGAAAATAAAACACATTAAATTTATCAAGATCTCAGCAGAGGAGTATTAAACAGCTCCACAAAGAACATCACCAGCTTCTTATTACTAACCATTGTGACTTTATTTCTGTCATAGGTGTACAAAAGCTCTTATTGAGATTTTAGGTGTTGCCCTAATGTTTAATCTCTTATTAAGTGTGTAACATATAACTAATACTTTTGAATTGCACCACTGATACTACCGCAATCATTGTGAAATATTCCTAAGCACAAAATGCACAAATAAAAGCTTTGAGCTATGGCAGAACTTAAACACACTCCTAAGCACAATATGCACAAATAAAAGCTTTGAACTATGGCAGAACTTAAACACACACAGACGTCAACAGTCAGCCTATGAATCTCAACATTGGTGACAATCAAAAAAAAAGTTCATGCTGCAATGCATGCTGGGAGTTTTGTACTGGCACCCAGCATGCATTGCGGCATGATTTTTTAAATTAATAATAGTCACCATTGTTGATATTAATGTGCTGATTCTTGATGTCTGTGTGTCTAAATGGTGCTGTAGCTCTAAAGGTTTTGTGCATAAAATGTTTTTAAATTTCTTCACAATAGTTTGTCAACATATCTTTTAGAGTCATAGTAGTACCATAAACAAACAAAAAAATTAATCGACCCATATATGGCTACTTTCTCTAAAACAAAGGTTAGATCTATTACAGTTATTCACCGTATATTGTAAGGAAACTTACTGTAAATCATTTAACAGGTTTTTACTGTGGCATTTCTACAGTCTTTTACCGTTAAAATCACGATCATTTTTTACAGTGTAGCATATTGGCTGTTTATTAGTACTTATATATTAATGCCTTAGGCCCCGATCAGACAGAATTTGTTTTTTGCAGTGAGAGGTGCATTTTTTTTTTTATTGGCAGTGAGCTTTTTGCATGCTGTTTATGCTCCCCGGGCGCCTCGTGTTTTAGCCGCCTGCTGTGCCTCGCGTATTTGTAGAAGCGCTCTGAGCGCCTGAAGTTGAAAAAAAAAATCAACTCTGAGTGGAAAAGCGTACAATGTCATTTGCATTTTTTTCCATTGTCCAATCGAATGAATGGAGAGGCTGCCTTCCGTTGTGGTGACGGAAGTCCATTGTTGCTTGGAACGTCTGGAGGCTGCAGTGATGGAGGAGAAACTTGTGCTGGCTGTTGCGAGTTACCCGGAGCTTTTCTGCTAATATGACAGTTTACTTAACAGTAAACCAAAGATTTTAGAGCGCTCACGCTATAATCCTTGATTAGACTGACAGGACAGCCGATTCGGTTGTTGCCTAACAACATAAAAAAAAAATGTAAAAGAAAAAAAAAAAAATGCAGCGCACTGCTCTTTTCTAAAAATCTAAAAATCTAACAAAAAAAGTCATTGCTGTGTTTTTCGTGTTTTCAAACCTGAAAAACGTGTTCTGTCCTTATTCTGCATGACAATATTTTCAATCCCTTAACCCTATCCCATACCTAAACTTAACAACTACCTTACTACCTAAGCAAATTAGGAGTTTATTGAGTTAATAGTTAATAGTAAGAATTGATCACCAAACTAAAGTGTGACCACAATATCTTTTTTGTATTCTGAAGAAGAAATAAAGTCATGTACATGATGGCAGAATTTTCATTTTTGGATGACCTATCCCTTTTATGCCAATATTCAACATGTCCTCAAACACTAGATATAAAACTATAATGTATGTAGGAATGTAGGGGGTTTGTGAACTGATAAAATAGTTCTGCCGTATAAGATAACTGTCAACTGTGTTGTTAATGAAGGTGCTACTGAAATGGATTTTAAAAATAATGGGATCAGGAGTGGCCGTTTTGGTCACACTTTAGTTTGGGGACGAATTCTCACTATTAACTATTAACTACAATCTAAAATATGGTCATGCAGAATAAGGCATTAATATGTGCCGTATAATTACTAATAAACAGCTGATATGCTAGTAATATGCATGATCCCTGAACTGTGAATACACAGGCAGTGGTCTGAGTCAGGGATGGGCAGTATTTCAGATACATGTATTTAAAATGCAAAATACTATTTTGTATTTTAAAGCCTTTTACAAAAATCAAATGTAATTTGTATTTAAATACATTTAAGATTAGTATTTTTGTATTTTCAAAATACATAAAATACTTTGTGCCAGTCAACCTCTTTATCAGGGTGCTGATTTAGTTCAGACACACCCCCTCCCCCCAACCCCAACATTCATCACGTGAGCTGCAGCTGTACAGCTCCATTCAGCATTGGGTGAGGGACTTTTCTAGAATAAGATAAAGTGAGAATGTCATGGTCAGTTGTACATGTTGATTAAAGTTAAAATAGTGCATCATTCAGATTTACCTTAATTGGTTGTTGGTTTTTATCAACTAGCTTGTAAAAATGTGTTTAAAGTATTACTGCATGTTAGGGCTGGGTAATATGGCAATACATATCATGGTGATAATATAAAGTGTGAATCGGCGGAGATTTTTCTAAATCATTTACATAGACAGGCCTGTAGGGGTAAGCAAATATATCCGTGCAGCTTTTAGTGGGCAGGAATTATTGGAACGTTGGAGTGGAAAAGGAATGATGGATGAATGAGTAATAGAATGGGATGTGCTTAGTGCAGTTGCACTTATTATAAGTGTATATGTGTATGTGTCCTCTATACTTCTATGGCTCTCAATAGATTCAGTGGTTGGAGTTGGGTTAATACTCCTAGACAAGTTCTGTTGCTACTTTCTGATTACGTTTCTGGCTACATTTTAAAATCAAAACATACTGATGATTTAATAGTTGTAATGCTAAAATGCTTGTTTTCTACTTCCAAATAGCTGTCCAGTGATTGATAAATAAACATTTGATTGCTGAATAGTGTACCCTAATTTTAGTAGCTGTTTAGTAGGATCATGGTTTTGCATACCATTGCATGAATGACTGCCTGACACATAATATATTATTATATTTATGATTAACAATCAAATGATTAAGTTAGAAACTACTTGCTATGAATACAGGTGCCATCAGTTGTCTTCTTATGAATGATTTGTTTGTCAATGAGTCAGTGTTGCTGATGCAAAGTAGGCCCTTCATTACCAAACACCAAGTAACTAAATTAGGTTACAATAATGAGTCATTCGCAAACTGTTAAACATTAAACTGTTTGGTTACTTTAAAACTAACCTTCATCTGGGGATCACAGGGATATGTGAATATTTGATCTGTTAACTGGTTGCATATGTCAGATTTATTGCATGACTCGGGCAGAGAAAAGCTGTTGCTATCAAACATTGTTTACTTAATCAACTGAGTCAGTGCAATGGTGAAGGGATAG
>NW_015657968.1:333-1428 GCF_001515625.1 Sinocyclocheilus rhinocerous | reverse complement strand
AATTTCATGCTCCCTTGTAAAAGTATTTTTTAGTATTTTTAAAATACAAAAATACAGTAGTTTATTTTGATACATGGTGTGGCTGCTGTATTTTGTAGTTTATTTTGATACACTTAAAATGAAGGTATTTGGTATTTTATTTTAAAATACATTTTGATGTATCTTTGCCCAACCCTGGTCAGCAGGAGCAATCTATAGATTACACCAACAAAATATAAGGTAATCATACTAGGGAACTGGCACTTTTTCACAAAGAGCAGGGAAAGACTTGCCAAAACAAGTGAAGAGACTCATTGTGAGGGTGATGTCTCTTTACAGGGAGTCTTCAGGTGGTTCTTGTTCTGAAAGCAAGATAGAGAAAGAGAAAAACACAGGAGAAATGGTTAAGTGATGCTCCATCACATTGCAGTCCTGTGTCATCACTGCTCAGTCTGCTCCTTTAACACAGTACTTCTTTAGTAGCTAAGACGTTTAAGTATAAAATACAGTAATAATGTACAGGTTTACTGTGATTACTTCTATAATATAATAGTGGTATACAATACATTTTTGGAAATTTAGCCTAGCATGATTCTGAAACGAAAACTGCTAACTTTAAACTTTTCATTCTCACTTAGGTCTGTGAGTCTGCATCCTTTGCAATATATCCAGGTCTATTAAAGGTGCTGTATGTAGGATTGACACCGCGTGGTTGAACTAGGTTGCAGTCCAAATTCAAAATATTGGAGAGGGTTTTTTTCACCCGGTCCCTCCTCCACAGACTTGACGCACACGCAGGTTGCCAGATTGACGCTCTGACCCCTTTCGTTTGCCAGCTTCCATGACTGAAATGAAAAACGCTGTGTTTCCCGCCAACTGGCAACCCGGGGTGCCGAAATACAATTGGGTAAACTGGCAGTGGGCGGGTTTCACAAACCAAAACAGAGACCGACATTCCGGCCCGGAACGCACATTTTCAAAGGAGAATAACTGACTGTAGCATTGTTTTTCAGATAAACAAGTATGTTAACTTAGCATGTTTCCTAAATATCTGCAAAACTATTATGGTATTTTTATGCTTTAGTAGAGTCAAAAACGTACATACAGCACCTTTAA
>NW_015657968.1:0-164 GCF_001515625.1 Sinocyclocheilus rhinocerous | reverse complement strand
AACAGACGATGAACACTATTAACAGCAATTATTATATGATGCAATCAAACTTATATCAAAATGTGGTAGTTCTGTATGTTGTTTCAGGGTTGGCATCATCCGAGGTCCTCTGAGGTGTGGGTATCATCTCTTCTCAGGTGTTCTGGATCCAGACTGAAGCTTGT
>NW_015657967.1:802209-806824 GCF_001515625.1 Sinocyclocheilus rhinocerous | reverse complement strand
TTGTACCTTCTTTGGTACAAAATTGTACCTTTTTTTCTGAGAGTGGAATCACAAGATGTGTCATCTTAGGCTGGTCTTCATCATTCTGCTCTTCCTCGCTGACCATCTGTCTAACTTGACTTATAAATAAAAGAAACTCATGGTCATTTGAGTTCAGCTTAATGTATTTAGCTTGACATCTAGGTGACATTTACATGTCAACAGCATATGACACACACTACTGCACTGTGAGGACTTGGTGTAAATTTAGTGTGATGTGGACAATGTGCATTAAAATGTATATAAAAAGTCAGTAAATAAACAGAGGGTGACTTAAAGACTGCTGTACCCTCCACATTTAATGTTTTCCAGCGCAGACCAGGATGCTGATCTGAGATCTGTGATAGATGAGCACCTGGCGTCAGTCTCTTCAGAACATCTTCACGGCAAATTAGCAGCACAGACTCTCTGCACAGACACTCATGAACCTCCTCTTCACTTACTATGGGAGAAAATAACCAGTTTAGAATCCAAGAAGGAACAACAATAAATTTAATTCACATATATACAGTATACTGTATATACTGTGTGTGTGTGTATATATGTATAAATATAGTAAAAATGAATTTTCCTGTGCTGTCTGCCATTATGCTGTCCTTGTAGCAATGCACAAATGCAGCAGCGTGTGCTGTATATCATTTCATATTAAAGCCAGGGGTGGACTTAACCAATAAGTGAGGTAAGCGGCCACTTAAGGCCCCGGGGAATCAAGAGGCCTCATCTGATATTGGCGAAACATATTTGGCAAACGCTCCAGTGTGTATTTGTGTTCTGGAGAGCGTCAAATGTTCACTCACCGCTCACAACGCAGTTTAAGTGCTGAGTTCTGCAAGCTTGCGAATCCTCTCATTATAACGTGTAGATACGATGTAAATAAGAGATTGACTATGCAGTGCAGACAGCTTCATTGATTGACACAACTTTGTGAGCTCGCGATGAACTGAAGTGAAAGACAGCTTTTAGTGATTATAGAGGGAGTGCTCTTTGCACACTTTCTAGGCTGTATAATCCTGTCTGACTGTCTCAGAACGGATATATTAACCTCAGAGAAGAAAGTATCGTGTTTCATGTCATGATTTTATTTGTCTTGATGTTTCAAAATGACTCACTTGTGTGCTTTTCCTATGCGCACCGGTGCAAACTGCTGCGCTCTGATACAAATGCATGAATGCGATGACTGGAGATTTTCGCTTAATAATAAATCACATTTTCGATTTGTTTCTTGGCAAACCCTACCGTATGCCTTAAGAACACTTGGAATACGGAAAGAGTTGTATGGGATAATTTGATGACATTTGAATCCTTTTTGTAAAAATATTGAAGAAGGTTACAATTCATTAAATGAACAAGTGCAAGCATTTTTTTTTTATAATGCCCACCACTATCTCCCTTATCTAACACCCCGAATTCAACTCAACAGCTTATTAGAGACTTTAAGACCTGAAGTGCGTCAGAAAAGGTAAAGAGTTGTTTGAAAATACAATGCGTGTGTCAGATTCGGGTCATGTTCAGCAGTGGGATCTAATAACCCAATTTTGTAATTCTCTATTTAAATTTCGATACCACAGCAAAAATCACTAGCCATAAATAAACATAAATATAAAGTTTAAACATTATTAAAGACAAGTGTAATAGCATATAGGCATATAGAACAAAAATAGAAATTAAATGATGCTTTAGGTTTTTATGTTTGTATTTGTTCAGGTACCGAAATTGAAAAATCACACATAAAATAACATTAGCATATTCTTCACTCTGTGTTGCACCTTGATATTTCATAGCCATTTGAAATTAGAGGCAACCACTGCATTTTAATCATGAATTGAAAAAAAGTGCAATGTTTGATTTATATTAGACTGTATAATTTCAAAATCTGAAGCAAAAACAGAATAACCTGACTTTAGCTTTGTGAAATTATGCTACATAAAACATCTGTATGAAACAGAAACAGCAGGTGACCTGAATGAGACCTGGATTCACTCTCTGACAGCAGACAGCGCTTATGGTACAGTAATACAGCGTTTCCTTGCTTACCGCTGTAAACACAGCAGCGCTGCGCGTATTAACCATAGACTGTATAGGTATTAACACTCATTTAAATGCATTATACGGAGACAAAATGAAAAGAAAATGCCATTTCTGAAAACAGTCAGTTCCGTTCCCGTCAGAAACACATTCATATAAAATTAAATGTTTGGATTTTCTTCCTATATCTCGCGCATTGTGAACAGCGATCTTGTTCTTTCTGCTACAGTATTTTCTCCTCTTTGTGTCCATCTTCTGCATCTCTGGCCTCTGTTAATGGCCATTTACAGACTAAGTATAATAATAACGTAATATTTCCACACAAATGGCCATTGGGGAAATGATTGCAGTGTAGTTTGTGTGCAAGCACGGAACAGAAGATATTCTGAAATAAAACAAAAAATGTCCGGTAGATCGGTGCATCTGTACTCCAGTGTGTCTTCAGCATCTCTGGCCTCTGTTAATGGCCATTTACAGACTAAGTATAATAATAACGTAATATTTCCACACAAATGGCCATTGGGAAATGATTGCAGTGTAGTTTGTGTGCAAGCATGGAACAGAAGATAGCCTGAAATAAAACAAAAAATGTCCGGTAGATCGGTGCATCTGTACTCCAGTGTATAAATTCAATATAGATTAATCATTCTTAAAGCTACAAAGTTACTTGCCAGGATGGGTATTTTGACAATTTTGTATGTATTTGCCTGTTCAGGCGGCTCGAGCGTGTGCGTGGCTGTCTGTGCGGAGTACTGAACGAAGTTGTCTTTCGCACCCAAATGCTTTTTAATCGCTTGAATTTTTAAATTAACAAGTCTTAAAAACACATGCAAATGATAAAATGTCGTGACGACGCTGCAGTGGCCCGATCGGGCAAGTGACAGATCCATCTACTGTCCCGATCGAACGTCTTTCACGATGGTCCCGGGCCATCGGGCAGTCCTTATTGTCGAGCCCTGAGCTATGATGTCTGTTAAATCAAAGAAAAAAAAAGAGGAAATCGATAACTATTGTAGCTTTAAGGATTCATCTATTTTTAATTTAGAATTTAGTTTGATAATTTTATCAATTTCTGTATATTTAATTTTCTACTTACTGAAGGGCAATGGTAAATATGACATTTATTATAATGGGTTTATGGGAAGATTGTTTTAAGTTCATTTAAATTAGAAGTTATTTTTTAAAGTCTAATAAATGCTCAAATTGATAGCTCTCAATTATACTCTAATGTTGAATGGCCATAGTCAATGATTAAATATCAGGAAAAAAAATTCCTAGAGACATCAGTAGTATTGGTATCAGTGATACTCGCCACCTTCAGTCATCAAAAGATGCCATTAGACAAATACAAAAAATATACTGTCTTTATGTTGTTTCTACATTAATTTGAAGAATGAATATGAAAGTATATTTAAAAACTTTAATGTTAGGTGCGATTAATCTCAATTCATTTCAGAATAAATGTGCACTCAAAGCCTAAAATCTTATATCAATTGACAAACTAAAATATAATAACTTGAGAGAGCCCTCTGTTATGAACACTGAAATGGTGATCAAAATCATTCTAAATGCTGCAGTGTGCAAAGCTACGTCTGATGATAATACAATTATTTATATAGGCATGTGCCCTCTCCTTTGTGTCAGTATCAAATATAGAATGATGGAGAGAAATATAAATACAGGAGAGAATATAAATACAAAATATTAAGTATTTGCATACTGTCTGACGCAGTAGACGGTCTCTAACAGAGAGTGCATGAGTACTGAAATGAGTACTCTTTTGCTGCTTATTGTGTTTTAATGGTTTAAAAAATCTTAAATGTTTAAACTGGCAAGAAACAAACACGTGCAGATATATTCCGTCAACTGTCCTGAGTGTCTTTCACACTGAATTTTTGCAGGAATTTCCCGCATTATGAACACAAAATCTGCAGGAATAAGTAAAATTGCACACAAATACCTGCAATCCCACACTGAAATTCAAGCCCTGAAAATGTTTCAAATGCAGAGGCTTCACAAATCTCACCCTGTGGCAACAAACAAGTAGCCTGCATGTTCCTAGCTAAGTAGTTACTAACACAGACCTACCCTACCTTTTGAAGTAGTCTGTAAGCTTCCTCCTCTTTATTTCACTCATATCTTTAACTTCTGAGACTTTGAGAACAGATCATCAGAAGGAAGGAAACTTGCGACTTACATACAGTCTTAATACGATACGATAATACGAGTGCAAAAAAAACAAATTAAACGAAACCTGACGTACACAAATTGCCAAAGTGGTGAGAGCATAAACCATCGCTCTGATTGCAACAAATTGATAGACATGTTTAACAAGTCATAGACAAACAGGATAATTTACATACAATAGAGAATGGGAATGTGTCGTCACAGCGGCAACGCATTCTGGGAATTTAGGTCACGGGAGCTACAGTGGAGACTGGATAATATAGTGAATGTAGACGTTTGATATTATTTAATGTTTATCATTCTACTTAAGATCGCGTTGGAGTGGTTAAGGCTCACTTTACATCATTTGCCGTAGCCCTTTGCA
>NW_015657967.1:797955-802152 GCF_001515625.1 Sinocyclocheilus rhinocerous | reverse complement strand
TTCCTGCAGACATTGATAAGGGCTATGGCTCTTATCAATGTTTGCATTAAATACCTCTGCTTTTGATTAACGCTATGTTGATACAGTAAGCGTTAATCATTCCAACACATTCACTACGGAACTCGGATGAAAGTTAAACTGAAACTCGGTATGGTAAACAACTCAAATAAGATGGGTCTTAATAATTGATCTCTGTAGATTTATTATATACAGTGATTTACATTAAACTGTAAGCCCTCACACTACAAATAGAAGAAAATCATATATAGAAACGTTATCTTGCAGCAGCTCGTTAATACCCAGCCACTTGTTTGTACGGATTAAGTTTCATTCATTCATTGAACGCTTGCATCGTTGTTCGGCATCTCTAATAGTAAGGAATCTTCAACTTGGTTCATTCAAGTCAAGGTATTTATTTGCATAGCATCCACAATACACATCGTTTCAAAGCAGCTTCTAGTAAGTTCTGTTACCTCTATAATGGCTTAATTCTTTACACTGAGCAGTTTTACTGGACAATTTGACAATATATAACAATGATAAATGATCCACTGTTTGAGAGCTATGTATTCTCCCCTTTAAAAATAGCCATGGTTTTGCTACTCTATCCAAAGTGTTTTAGCAGTTAGCCTATATCAGTACCACTGTAGTGAAGGAGACTGAATAATGAATATTTGCAGTCTCTCAGACAAACCACAGAGCGATTTTTTTTTTATTTAAAGCTATTTACATATTAGTCCATTTTATTCTAAGAGTATGTAAGATGGTTTTCAAAAAAATATTAATAGTAAACGGTCTGCTTTTTTCTGTGGTGATTTGCATGTGTTTACACTGTGTGCTCCTGAGCGTGTCCTAAAACATGGCGGAATCCAATGTGCCGTGACGTAGATTCCCATTCTCTATACTTATAATTAGGGCTGGGCGATAAAACTATAAAAATAATCATCGCGCAGTGTTGGGTATGTTACTTAAAAAAAGTAATTAATTACTAATTACATCTTATGTGGTGATTTGCATGTGTTTACACTGTGTGCTCCTGAGCGTGTCCTAAAACATGGCGGAATCCAATGTGCCGTGACGTAGATTCCCATTCTCTATACTTATAATTAGGGTTGGGCGATAAAACTATAAAAATAATCATCGCGCAGTGTTGGGTATGTTACTTTAAAAAAGTAATTAATTACTAATTACATCTTCAATATTGTATTTAAATGACTTTTCTAATTACTGTCTGAAAAGTAATTCAATTACACAATAAGTAACTTAATTATTCTAATTGTTCATTACAACTTAAAATACCTATAAACCTTAAAGCATAGACAATAGAAATGAAACTCTTTATTCTTTCAATTTGAGTCAAACATGGAATAGTTTACCCTTTTAGCTTTAAAACAACTGTGATACTTAAACATTTTAATAAAAAATGTAATCTTCGTTAGTTAACAAATAGAATTAATCTGCAAAATATCTGAATAACAAAAAAGCTTAAGAAAAGTTAAATATATTATGTATCAAGCTGTAAGCATTAAACTTTTCAAAGCAATGAGTACCATAGTTCATACACAATGACATTCTGTACATATTGGCAGTCACTAATACTAATTTTACCTACTCCTAACAAAAAACAACATACTTTTATATAATGCACATATGCTTTGTATGACCACACAGTACATAAACAACATTCTGATATTTTATAAACTAAATTCTTATTGCTTAGCACATTATAAAAATCGACATCTGATAGTAGATTAGAAAACACTGATCTAAACATTTGTAGGCTATAACATTCATCATGCTGCAGTGTAAATATTCACAAAAGATCGTGCTGTTCTTCTGAGGTTATTCCTCATAGCAGGTCTTCTTCCAAAAATGATGAAAAGTAGATGAATCTTGATTTTTTTTTGTTATCTATTTTTTTATATCTAGGTGTTGAGGGCGTTTGCGTGCAGGTACGACTGCAGACAATGAGCTCAGAGACAGGAAAGATTGTACCTCGCATTGGTTTTATATGGATTACATATTCAGAGTATAATCGTTTTCGAATTGGTTCATTTAAAAGTAGACACTTCAAGCTTTATATAGATATGTTTCATGCCAGTTTCAGTTCATTTTTGTGACACGTGTCAGAAAGAAGGTCACGAGAGGCCGAGATGGCCCGAAGCGCATGTTTTCTTTGTTTTACAAAAGCACAAAATTTTGTTGTTATTGTCAGTGTACACAAATAAAAGTAGACCCTTTGGTTATTTTCTCTGTTATCAGGAAAAACTGCAAGTGAACAGTAATAATCCCTTGCTTTACTTTTTCAGTGGATAAGTAATTTAATTAACGCGCTACACCCATCACTGGTATCGCGGTATAATTTTCCTCGATAAAATGATAACAATAATTAGATAAATGTTCGATATAATGTTTATGCGCCAAAAACGGAACGAAATAGCGCTACTCATTTGAACCGCGCCACATGGAGCATTTATCCGCTCAACTCAAAGTTCAAACAGCAGCGCAGCTTGAGCTCACTAGAGCAGATGCGTACTCGGTCTCGGGTCACACGACCACTAAACAGTGCTGTGAGATCCAGTGTGAAGCTCTTGAATTCAACGAAGAACAAAAATGACTTATGATTTAAACTAGTTTAAAGCCAGATGAAACAAACAGCAGAAACACTGTGCGCAATGATTTGCATTTACATTTAGTCATTTAGCAGACGCTTTTATCCAAAGCGACTTACAAATGTGAACAATGGAAGCAATCAAAATCAACAAGAGAGCAATGATATGCAAGTGCTATAACAAGTCTCAGTTAGCTTAACGCAGTACACGTTGCAAGTTTTTTTTAATTATATAATAGATAAAAAGAAAACAGATAGAATAGAAAAAGAATAGAGCAAGCTAGTGTTAGAGGCCTTTTTTTGCTTTTGTTCATTGTATAATAAATAAAAAGAAACCAAAAGTGTTTTTTTTTTTTTTTTAAGAATAGAATTAGAATAGAGATTGCTAGAGTTAGAGGGTCAAATAAAGATGGAAGAGATGTGTTTTTAGCCGATTCTTGAAGATGGCTAAGGACTCAGCTGCTCGGATTGAGTTGGGCAGGTCATTCCACCAGGAGGGAACATTTAATTTAAAAGTCTGTGAAAGCGATTCTGTGCCTCTTTGGGATGGCACAATAAAGCGACGTCTAGAGGGCACACAAGTCTGAAGTAATGAATGTAGGTAAAGGGGTGCAGAGCCAGTGGTGGTTTTGTAGGCAAACATTAATGCCTTGAATTTTATGCGAGCAGCTATTGGTAGCCAGTGCAAATTAATAGACAGAGGTGTGACGTGCATTCTTTTTGGCTCAATAAAAATGTATCTGGATTAATTGTAAAGGTTTGATAGAACTGGCTGGAAGACCTGCCAAGAGAGCATTGCAATAGTCCAGCCTGGACATAACAAGAGCTTGAACAAGGATTTGTGAAGCATGTTCCGAAAGAAAGGGCCTGATCTTCTTGATGTTGAATAAAACAAATCTGCAGGACTGGGCAGATTTAGCAATATTGTCTGAGAAAGTCAGCTGATCATCAATCATAACTCCAAGGTTTCTGGCTGTTTTTTAAGGAGTTATGGTTGATGTGCCTAACTGAATGGTGAAATTGTGATGAAACGATGGGTTTGACTGTCTTTTCCAGGAACTGTGCCTGGATGACAGCCGCCTCCAGCGCTGATTGGCTCACGTGACAATGCATCATGCAAATTTTCGGCTCGAGTTGAAATTGAAATTTCAACTTGCGCGGAAGACGCGATTGAGGCGAATATATAGTGTGTTTGCGGCAAACGCGTCGCGCATTTAGCGTCGCCCGGTGCGAATTCGCCTCTATTCACGTCTTTGCATTGACTTTAATTCGCGTTTGGTGTGAACACACCATTACACTGGACGCGACAATGCAACCGTTGCAAATCATTTGTACTTGTCAGTACATCATAAATCGAACGAGGCATCAGTTTACTGTCGGGGATTTGTAGTGTTGCGCCCCACCGCATCCAGTGTAGACAGTATCACCCCTATAGTGAAAAAAGTATACCAAGTATACTTGCAGCCAGACTAATTGTCAGTATACTTCAAGTGTGTTAATGATTAGTTAACTTGAAGTGTGCTATTTTGGAACAACTATTTTTGTACTAAGTGTATTCTAGGCGTAATTAAATTACCCTAAAGTAT
>NW_015657967.1:776531-797677 GCF_001515625.1 Sinocyclocheilus rhinocerous | reverse complement strand
ACGGCTCCGGGGGGTGAACAAAGGCCTCCTGTAGCGAATCGATGCGTTTTTGTAAGAAAAATATCCATATTCAAAACGTAATAATCACTTGAATCTAGCTTGCGCTCACTGTTGTAAACGGAAGCTAATTCCAGGTCAGATTACGTCAGAGTTTGTTTTCGTTTGTTGTAAAATCATATCGCACAGCTCAGACATTCCACGACCTAACAAACGCAGATTGAACATGTTCAGTCTGGTGAAAACAAACCCGACCAACAGCAATAAATGCCGACAGGCGTAACACTGATCCAACAAACTCCAACAGACTTGTTTGTTGGCGTTTGTTGGCGTCTGTCTGTGCGGTGTGAATTGGCCTTAACTAAATGAAACAGCGGTTTAGTCTAAGCTGTAGAACCTGTTGTAAAACGGCGCTGATGGTTTCATTCAGGTGGTTAACTGACAAATTTTCCATAACTGCATTCTCTGGTTTCTATTATGGTTTCATTCATCCACTTTAACTACCCTTTGTATGTATGTGTGAGTGTATTTATTTTTCATTTATTTGTTTAGACTAGCTATGTGTTAAGGCCTTTTCACACTAAACGCAAAAATTTGGCATGATTTTGAATTGAAACAATAGATCCCTATGGGGCTATTCACACCAGGCGCGATCATTCGCGGCGCGAAAAAGCGAGAATTTATTTATGTTTTTGTCCTGTATGTCGATTTGTTCCCCTGTCACTCCGCGATGAAACAGGCTGCCTAATTAGATTTGAGTTTAGATTATGTGTCCGGAGCGGCTGCTGTTACGCAAAAGGGCGGGAGTGGTGGCGCTGTTCCGAAAACCAGTGTAAACAAACACAGAGGAAGAGAGAAGAGAGTGGATGCTGAGTTCTTGTTATCATTAGTATCTGAGAACATATTTATTCTCACATGTTCTTTATACAGAATATAACTTCTGTGAATTATGTGATCTGAAGAGCACTTTTGTTTTCTTCCACGTGCACGTTCTGTCAATCATGTATCTCCTGCACTTCCGTGTGAAACAAAATTAAAATAAACATTTTTCTACACATGAAATATGAAAGCAAATAGACATATGATTGTGATGATATATTTTCTGTACATGTTTTTATGCAGCTCATGGTATTTTCATAACAATAAAAGATGTTTATGATAAGCAGGTGTATATTTTAAGATGTTCTTATAAGCATTATACATAGTTTGTGTTTCTGGTGTAGAACCAATCTTTATTTATCTTAATTTAATGCTGTATATTGAGCAGCGGACGATGTTAACTCCAAATACGAGATACATATCTGAGGAAAAATGCATTGTTGGTCAGCGCCACCTAGCATGCAGGTGTGAATTAGCAGAAGGCGATCAATCATTTCGTGCTTAGTGTGAAAGCACTGTTCGTCTGCGATTCGCCTCGCTTTCTCGCATCACGCTCAGTGTGAAAAGGCCTTTAGCGTTTAGTTAATAAAACTTGTGTGCACAAATTACATGAGTTTCTGATTCGGTCACTGCTTGTAAATCGATATCTCTGTTAGGATTCAATCTTGTTATGATCTAATGCATTAAAACGGTAAGAAAGTTATTTTCTGTGGCCACGAAAATAAAATTTATTACGAGTTGATATGAAATTACTGAATGTTCACTGGACGAATAGATTAGTTGATGGTAATATTAAAGGCACAATATGCAATATTTTTTTATTAAAATATCCAAAAACCACTAGAACAGTGTTATATTTTGCTGACTTGTGTACTTGCATTATCCCAAATGTTTCGAAGAATGTTTAAATCCAGAGAAATAAGCAATTTTAACTAGTGACATGGACCGTGTCTATAGTGTCATTGTGTCGCCTGCCAATGACGTCATAACCCCTCGATTTCCGGTTTTGTTTTGTAGAAAACATGGAAACACCAAAGATGCTTTAATATGTTATGCGTTTTATTAGACAGGTGATGACCCCACAGAGTAGCATTATAACAGAACTTTCAAATGTTCACTTTGTCTCTTTGTTTATTTTGAATATGTGCCTTCTAGCGGCGAAAATTACATATTGTGCCTTTAATTACCATGATCTAAATGTATGCTACTATGGAAGACCAATGGTTAATGTTAATAAAACTCAAACAGTCAGAATAATTAAATTTCACCATATAAAAATTAGGTTGTAACAATTTTTTACAGATGTTACTGTTTTTGATAATGAACAAATTTACATCTGCATCCTAACTCAAGCTACTACTACTGTCAACTCAAGCTACTGTCAAATGTGCATTTATAAGAGACAAAAAATAATAATATTATTAATATTGCAGCCTGCACTGCAAACCTTGCTGAAGATACGCATTATCAAAGTCAGGCAACACAAACCTGTTTCATGATTTGAAACATCACCACTCATTAGAACATGCAGAAACTAAGAAATTAATTGTTATTAATATATTTATTTCAAGGAAAAATGACTGGAAAAGTGTAAAGAATTCAAAAACATGAAGTGCTTGTCAAGAGTTTAAAACCACAATTAACAGTCTGGTTTCTACAACTTTTTCAAGCTACTGTCAAATGTGCATTTATAAGAGACAAAAAATAATAATATTATTAATATTGCAGCCTGCACTGCAAACCTTGCTGAAGATACGCATTATCAAAGTCAGGCAACACAAACCTGTTTCATGATTTGAAACATCACCACTCATTAGAACATGCAGAAACTAAGAAATTAATTGTTATTAATATATTTATTTCAAGGAAAAATGACTGGAAAAGTGTAAAGAATTCAAAAACATGAAGTGCCTGTCAAGAGTTTAAAACCACAATTAACAGTCTGGTTTCTACAACTTTCACTTTGGAGCAAAAATCTGCCTTTAAACCTGCAAGAAATAAAGATTTGAAATTTATTGTGATAATTATCAATATCGACTGATATGAAAAATTATATTGTGATAATTTTTTGGCCATATCGCCCAGCCCTACTTATAATATATATATAATTTTTTAGATGTATTTAAAATAAAAAACGTGAGACGTTTTTCTGTTGACGCTTCACTAAACGCATCCTTCAGATAACTTTCTGAATAAAATAAGATTTTCTGTTTTCATTGTAATTATTAGGGCTGGGTTTTGACACAAATTTCACAATTCGATTTGATTATCCTTCACAAGCTTTTGATTCGATTCGATTCAATTCAATATCGATTATTTTGGATATATATCAGGTACAGGACATGGCAAATTTTCTCAAGGACAAAAAAGTCTCTCAACTAATGCTGTAAAATATACCTGAGGGTCAATAATACTTTTGGAAGGTTGAAATTTGCTGATTTGTATACAAACACTTAAAATATACTCAATAAAGTTTTTGTAATATTAAAGTTCTAATACTAACTTTAACTTTTAATTACATAATTATATTTCTACTCCAATTTTGTTTATTTATTTATTTTTACAGTGTGCTAGTTTCATGTCTGATAACACTCTGTGGCATCTTTTTCACCTACACTCTTCTTCAAAATAACTTACTGTGTGTTCTAGGGCTGGGTTTTGACACAAATTTCACAATTCGATTTGATTATCCTTCACAAGCTTTTGATTCGATTCAATTCAATATCGATTATTTTGGATATATATCAGGTACAGGACATGGCAAATTTTCTCAAGGAAAAAAAAGTCTCTCAACTAATGCTGTAAAATATACCCGAGGGTCAATAATACTTTTGGAAGGTTGAAATTTGCTGATTTGTATACAAACACTTAAAATATACTCAATAAAGTTTTTGTAATATTAAAGTTCTAATACTAACTTTAACTTTTAATTACATAATTATATTTCTACTCCAATTCGTTTTTTTTAAAAATATAAACATTTAAATGGTGGTTGTCACAACAACTTGACGGATTTATTTAAACATAAATTAAATATTGAAGAACAGTAAAAATGATAATGAATATGTTATATGGTGCATATTTAGCAAAATGCTCCTCTGTAGAGTTTTTCTAGATGACTAATGAATTCATGGTCACCGAATATGTTTTACTGTGGTTAATGTGACGTTACGTGACACATTGTTTACAAGCTATTTTCTCTCAGAACGATGATCTGAGTTACTATTGCAATTATCGATGCAGTATGAATGACATACACTGGTGACATTTTTCACAATCGCGACAAACAATCAAATACTGCCCTAAACTCAATAGCGGAAAGGCAGCGCTATCCTGCAAGTATGGCGGATAAACATAGCAGTTTCCCAGAACTCAACGCGGCGTTACGTCACATTCTCATTCTTTATTGGCATCTTTCCGCGTTTGAAACACTGATTGAGCGATTACATGAGACAGGATACGGATTTCAGTAAGTTATACTCTTTCAGTACAATTTCAGTTTTATTTCAGTAGTTGTGTAGCCGCATTTATTCATTTATTTTAATTTTATTAATTAAAGCTGCAGTCCGTAACTTTTTTTGTGTTCAAAATTTACAACA
The DNA here is from genome assembly GCF_001515625.1 of Sinocyclocheilus rhinocerous. NCBI lineage: Eukaryota > Metazoa > Chordata > Actinopteri > Cypriniformes > Cyprinidae > Sinocyclocheilus > Sinocyclocheilus rhinocerous. Next base: position 793,202 of record NW_015657967.1, on the reverse strand, counting down.
ATTTATATATCAAGCTATTACACCATGAATCCATTTTCCAAACCGTGTTTTCGGGTTGTGCTGAATCACTACGGTACACCTATAATAATTGTTTATATTCGGACTATTTAGACTGGTTCGGGTAGGTACCGCTGCGGAGTAGCCCAGTACCTGCGTGATTCCTCATAGACATAAATAGAGAGAAGTAGTTCCGGCTACAATGTTCTTCCGCAAGACGCACTCAGTTCTGTTTATTAACCGCTAGAGCGCCAAAAGTTACGGACTGCAGCTTTAATTACTTTATTTTACTAGTATTTTCATGTATTAATATTAGGGCTGTCAAAATTAACACGCTAATTGTGCGATTAGTTTTTTTGAGTTTAACAAATTAAAAATATTTGATGAAATTAACGCAGCAACCATTTTTTTCCTGGCATCGTGAACCATATCTCTGTGAACACAGGCATCCGACCTGTGCACACACACAGAAAGCCGCATCAGACAGACTCCGAGTTCTGTTTTGTGCTTCAACAGACAAAAATAAAAAAAAATGGTCTCAAAATGCCTATTTTTAGTGAGTGACCTCATAAAAACTCTTATTGTCTTAAATGAGTAAAAAGTCCTAAATGACTGGAAAGAGTTGGGAGAAAATCAGATGTGTGTCAGATCTGTGTCACATGCATCAGGTTTTAAAGAGACAGCACTGCTTTTGAAGTGAAACCTGCTGCTGCAGTCTGTGTCATTGATGTAAAGAACAAAAGAAAAAGAGAAATCACTCACTGCTCTTCCCTGATTGAATTTTGTAAATAAAGTTTGAATAAAGATGAATCTATATTCAATGGCTTTCAATTACACTGTAATGCGGAATGGCTATAATTAATGACTAGAATTGAGGGGAAAATGCATTTAATAGAGACATCAGAAGCAGTATTGGAATCGGTGATACTGGCCTTCATTAATAATAGGCTACTTAGTAAAAAAGATGCCATTAAACACATATGAACACATTAAAATATACCATCTTTATTTAGTGTCTACATTAATTTGAAGATTCAATATGAAATTAAGATAATATAAATTATATAATATTAATTAATTACAGAAAAATGTTATTGATTAGTTATTTTTAATCGATTGACAGCACTAATTAATTTTTTTTTTAAAGATTTTTTTGTTAAATATTTTAAATATTATATTAATATATTAAATTATTTATGTATTAATTATTTAAAATATAATTAAATTATGATTATGAACTCGTGAACCCCCATTTGGCAAACACTGCTCTAAACCAATGCTCTTGTCCTCCTCCAGGAGCCACACACCTGCAGCTGATCTCCGGGGGCCGATCAGGCCAGTGGTGGCTGTGTCATGGGACGCCTGTATCAGCGGCGGAGCGTGAAGCTGGTGCCATGGTTGGGGTGCTGGATTCTGCGTGGAGCTGTTCCTGTAGCCACCATGAACATGCAGCGGGCCGTTCCTGAAGGAGACTTTGGTTGGTATTCTGTCTCTATACATTAAAATAAACCTACCATAAAAATTACAGACCCTTCATTTCTTTGTAAGTGGGCAAACTTACAAAATCAGCAGGGGATCAAATAAATATTTCCCCCACTGTATAAGTGAAAGAGACGTGACTTGGCCAAGTATGGTGTCCCATACTCGGAACTCGTCCTCTGCATTTATCCCATCCAGGTGCACACACACAGTATTGAACACAAAGTAGGGACAACAATCCCTGACAGTGCTGAGAATCGAACCTGCGACCTTTGGGCTGTATATATATATATATATATATATATATATTTATATATAAATAAAATAACATTTCTTTATTTTCAGCTAGTTGCCAAGGTAACATTTCTCATTTATTTAGTATAATCTGATGTACTAAAATAACTAAAACTGAAATAAAAACCATATAGACAAAAAAAACCTAATAAAAATTACACAAAACAAACAAAATTACTAAAATGTAATAATAATTACTAGGACTGGGTAAAAAATATTGATTTCTCGATTTTAATCCATTCTCACTTGTATGAAACAATATCGATTCATAAATCCCAAGAATCGATTAGTCTAGCCTGTCAGATAATGAACGGAACATTGTAGCACGCCTCTCATCCAATACATTGCAATAAGCTTTGGGATTTGTTACTTTTGATATGAAACAAAGTCTCAGATTTCAAATTCTGTCCATTTTATAACGATATTCAAATATTCAGTGCCGTTTTGGCGCTGTTTAATGTGGAGTGACAGATCGCTGTAACGCCTCAGTCAGAAGCGGCAGCGTGAACTGATAATCTCTGCTTTAATAGCAGTTTCAGCATGAAATAAACATGAATGAACTAGAGAAACAAACAATAGTGAACAGATTTTGTGTTTCTGATCAAACAATCAAATATTACACAAAGTTTCCCTCACAAGAAGTTTTCCAGGTGTTCTGGGAGTCTATTTGTCCATCTGCCAGCAATCTGGTGTACTGGACCAAGGCACAGATCGTGTCAATGTAAGCATTCCCAAGCCCTAGCCCTGCACGGAAAATCCAGCTCATAGATGAACTGTTCATTTACTGCTGTCGGGTAGCTGCTGGACTGAGGGAACAAGTTATCGCTGACATTTTTCAGGGTAAGCGTGGCCACAGTGAGCAGGACCATTATCACCTGGGCTAATTACCTGTTCTTTGTGTTGGGTTCAGTACCCATTTGGATGTCCAGGCAACAAATAGGCTCCTCCATTCCAGAGAATTACCGTTTGTTCAGTCCAAACCTGCGAGTCATCCTGGACTGCACAGAAATCCGCTGTGAAAGCCCTACATCGCTGACACTCCACTCTGAGATCTTCTCCAGTTACAAGAGCACTACAACATTCAAAGGTCTGGTTGGGGTAGCTCCATGTGGTGCAGTGACTTTCATCTCCCAGCTTTACACCGGTTCAATCTCTGACAAAGAAATCACGAAGAAATCTGGCATTTTGGACCTGCTCGAGCCTGGAGATGTGGTCATGGCAGACAAGGGGTTCACTATTGAAGATATGCTCTCCAGTGTTGGTGCTAGACTGATCATTCCACCTTTCAAATGTGCCAAGCAGTTCAGCAAACAGGACTGTGAAAAAACACAGGCCATTGCACGCCTCAGAATTCTGGTGGAAAGGGTGATTCGAAGGGTCAAGGAAAACCACATCTGGGATTCTGTTGTGCCACTCACCTTGTCAGGAAGCATTAATCAGATCTGGCATAATTGCTGTTTTTATATATATATATATATATATAAATAAAATAACATTTCTTTATTTTCAGCTAGTTGCCAAGGTAACATTTCTCATTTATTTAGTATAATCTGATGTACTAAAATAACTAAAACTGAAATAAAAACCATATAGACAAAAAAAACCTAATAAAAATTACACAAAACAAACAAAATTACTAAAATGTAATAATAATTACTAGGACTGGGTAAAAAATATTGATTTCTCGATTTTAATCCATTCTCACTTGTATGAAACAATATCGATTCATAAATCCCAAGAATCGATTAGTCTAGCCTGTCAGATAATGAACGGAACATTGTAGCACGCCTCTCATCCAATACATTGCAATAAGCTTTGGGATTTGTTACTTTTGATATGAAACAAAGTCTCAGATTTCAAATTCTGTCCATTTTATAACGATATTCAAATATTCAGTGCCGTTTTGGCGCTGTTTAATGTGGAGTGACAGATCGCTGTAACGCCTCAGTCAGAAGCGGCAGCGTGAACTGATAATCTCTGCTTTAATAGCAGTTTCAGCATGAAATAAACATGAATGAACTAGAGAAACAAACAATAGTGAACAGATTTTGTGTTTCTGATCAAACAATCAGATATTACACAAAGTTTCCCTCACAAGAAGTTTTCCAGGTGTTCTGGGAGTCTATTTGTCCATCTGCCAGCAATCTGGTGTACTGGACCAAGGCACAGAGGATGGGGCAGGAAGCATTCCCAAGCCCTAGCCCTGCACGGAAAATCCGGCTCATAGATGAACTGTTCATTTACTGCTGTCGAGTAGCTGCTGGACTGAGGGAACAAGTTATCACTGACATTTTCAGGGTAAGCGTGGCCACAGTGAGCAGGACCATTATCACCTGGGCTAATTACCTGTTCTTTGTGTTGGGTTCAGTACCCATTTGGATGTCCAGGCAACAAATAGGCTCCTCCATTCCCAACTCTACTTTTGACATGCCCTCAAGTATGTGTGCCAGTAAAGGCTTGGGATTAATCTGACTCAGTTTTGCACCAGAAGCCAAGACATCAGGATCTGGAAGGGGACCTAAAGAAATGAACACAAATTATCAGTCATGAAGACATTAAGCTGTAGCTGTGCGCACACACACACAAACAAACACACACACAAACAGAAACAAACAAACACACACAAACACACAGAGTTGTGGATTACCTGTGTAAGCCTTGTATAGGGTAGACTTGATTCCAGTCTTCCCAACTGATTTTGGTTTCAGGACACGAAGTTCACTCACTGCCTCTGGATGTACTCCCTTTGAACAAAACAAACAAATGCAGTGTTAAAATTAACAGTTATAGTTAACAGTTGTTTATTGATCTTGGGTGATTTTCATTTATATATTTGTTACTTAATCTGCACTCTTGTTCATTATTAGTCTATAATATTTTAATGCTGACATATACTTTCTTTGAGTTAATAGTGTTCTTGCCAAGTGCAGAAAAGAAAAATACATGCCTGTGTTCTTGGACGATGCCATCTCTGTGGCTCACTTGTGCAGGCCAGTGGTGGTGGGACAGCTTGTAAATTAAGCTGCACATAGTGGGCTGTCTGATACAAAAGTGCTGTCACATGGTTGCACAATACTTTACAAGCTGCACAGCTGCACATATAGGCAGAAACACTAACGACCTCTTCCGATTCCAATGCCATCTGTTTGAGAAGACAATTGTTTAGCTAATGAATTGTAATTCTGTGCTGTCAGCTGCATTGTGTTTTTAATTGAAAACTGCAAACAGCAGCAAAAGCAAGAAATATAGATATAGTCTGCAACTGCAGAAGATTTAAAAGAGACTTAACTAAAAACCAAAAAAAATTAAATAAATAATAATAATAATAATAAAACGTTACGACAGGTGAAAGTGGAAGAAAGGGAAATTAAAATCTGCAACTGCAGTTATTTTAACTAACTGGAGTAACTTGCTATCAGAACAATAATAGCTGATCTGATGTACTCATAAGCCAACAGCCATATTAATTACATATAACCTCAAGTGTGTGGGGCACCTCATTTTTCCTCATAGAACGATAACACCTAGCTCTCACTACCACCTTCCGATCAACAACATTTGAAACTGAACACATACGAAATGGTTAGCATTCATATAACATTGCAAGTGCTAGCGCCAGCTAGTTGTTAACTTACCTTGATAATTGTGTATAAACTCCTCAACAAAGAATTTATAGCACCTTGCTCAGCCTTACTTCTTTAGTTGTTGAATGCCATCCAACTATTCTTTCAACATCCTCGAACCTGAGTCGCGGCAGCGTTGACAGAGAAGCAGTGAAATAACGCTCCATGTTATGGAAACGCCGTAGTTTCAGCTGTGGCGGAAATAAGTTTACCCTGCGTGACGTAGTTTCCGGTTGCGTGTGAAAAAGGCTACATTAGTGAAAAGGTGCGTTCGACTTGAAGCACCGCTACAGACGGCAGTCAATGAGAGTAGCCACTTGCAGTCGGGGGTGGAGTTGAAAACGGAGCCGTCAAGCCGGACATTTTTGCTCCCGTTAGTGACGCTCTCGCGGTGTTTGCATACTCTATCACAGATGAAGTGAATTAAATGCAATATCGTCATCAACGCTCCTGCAGTCGCTCTGAAAAAGCTGCGCCAGCTGAGTCAGCCGGCTGCTCTCGAAACGCTCTCGCGGTACTTTGATGCCACACGTGACAGTGACGTGGCGTCGGCGCCGATTCAAATCGGAAAAAATTTCTAACCGGCATGCACTGCTTCAAGTCAGCCGCCGATCGGTTTGCGCGGCGCCGCATGAAGTCGAACACACCTAATGTCTTTGCGCGAAGAGACCCCGCCCCATTTTGGAGGTTCTGCCCACTTTTGGAGATCTCCGGTCTGCAGTTATACCTACTTGACTCAGCCGGTGTGTTTTGATTGGCTGGCAGTTCTCTGCTTCTGTGTTGTGATTGATAAAATGTGACAGAATTTGCGCATGAGCTGTTACGACAGGATTTGCTGATGGTGTGTTGATATTATTTAATTAAAACGAATTATACATTTCAGTTTTATTTACATTCATTCATTTTACATACAATAATTTCATTTTATTTCAATGTAATTTTTTATTTGATTTAATTAATTTTAGGTTCAACCCAACAGGGAACTTTCTCAGAATATTCTGTCATGAACATTCTTCCAGTAACGTTAATAAAACGTTCGTTCAAAGTTATCGGGTCTTTAATAACGTAATAAACATTTATACATCATTCATGGAACGTTTTCTGATTTTAGTTGCACGTACGGTTGTCTAACGTTAGATACTATTTTCAGAAGGCTCAGAGAACATTCAAAAGTAACATTCCAATAATGTTTGCAAAATGATAAAACTAACGTTCACCTAATGTTTTATCAAACTTCACATAACCAAGAAAAAACGTTTTTGAACGTTCAGAGAATAATCAGAAGAAAAGTTATAATAACTTAATGAGAACATCAAGCTGGGAAGTTGTTACAGTTGACATTTATGTTAATTATATTTATTTTTAGTAGTAGTAGTAGTAGTAGTTCATTACACAAAAAAATCCCGATGCAGCTCAGTTTAATGTGAGTGAACGTCCGCTGGGTGGATGTGGAGACTTAAGTGTGAGTTACTGTAGCCAACTGGGTGTCATGTAGTTATGAATGTGGTGGATGTGGAATTGCTTTCGCTTTCGAGCGCATTTTCTGTGCGAGTGAAAGTGTGTGTGGGTCAGTCAGTGAAAGTGTGCTGATGAACAAACATCTCTGACAGGTATAATGTAGACATCAGCTCAATCTGAAACTGAAGCTTCACGGTTAAGTCTATGAACACATGGACCTATTAAAATGCGAACGGACTGAATGAAAAGGACCGGGATGCCTTTTGCCCCTGGAATTCGATCTGTTCGTTTCACAGGATTTTCAGTTGCGTTAATGCTGTTATCGACATGCTCGTGCAGCGGTGAGTATCGATATAATTAGCTTTAATTCTGGAATGTTTCGAAAAGATATATTATTTTCCATATTTTTAAGTAGAAAGCCACTATAAAATAACCTTTAATTGTAAATAAATGCATATAATTGTATATATATATATATATATATATATATAGAGAGAGAGAGAGAGAGAGAGAGATAAAGAGTAGTTGATGATAAAAATGTATTCCTAAAATGCATAATCAACAATCTCAAATGTAACCTATGTATGGATATATATATAGATAGATAGATCTAGATAGATAGATAGTAGGCCCCATTATATTTTATTGTTGTATTATATAGGCTATTTGGGTAGTTGATGATAAAATGTAGCCTATTCCTAAAATTCATAATCAGCTAAATCAAATGTATAGATAGATAGACAGACAGACAATGTTTTTACATTTTTAATGTTTTTAAAAGAACTAACAAATGAGAATAATGAGGAGGTTTTGACAGATTTAGCTCACTTCTGGGTACAAATCGGTGCCTAAAACATAGTTCGCACACACACACACACACACACACAGACAGTTGACTAACAAAAAAGTACCAAAAAGTACCAGTATGAGTTTGGCCACTCATGTTATTCTAACACATAAGTGAGTTACTGTTTATGAATGTGGTGGCTGTGCAATTACTTTCGCTTTCGAGCGCATTTTCTGTGCGAGTGAAAGTGTGTGGGTCAGTCAGTGAAAGTGTGCTGATGAACAAACATCTTTGACAGGTATAATGTAGACATCAGCTCAATCTGAAACTGAAGCTTCACGGTTAAGTTTGAACACATGACCTATTGAAATGCGAACAGACAATGAAAAGCCGGGATGACTTGTCAAAGACATCCATCGCATGTTCACATAGGAAAACATCTGAAAAACAGCACGGACACAAAAACCATTTCCGTGTGAATGGCTGCTTTTTCACAGGACTCAGCACAGCAGTAGCTGATATTTTTTTAAGTTAACATTCAAAATGTAGTCTTTTTTCAGTTGTTTGTACTTGATTATACACTTTATCCAGCACAGTTTGGCGTTCTTGTTTTTTTTTTTTACCGAAACCGCTTCAGATGATTCATCTGTTATTATCATTGAAACTGCCTATGCTCTCAAATGAATCTCTTACTTACATCATACATACATCTGCACTTTGTTGTTTATGATGAGAGAATTCACAAGAGAGCTCTCAATTCAGTCAACGAGCTCGTGCACTGAACAAAACTACGACGTTTCAGCGATGACTCATCTGAACGCCTCTGATTGGCCATTACATTCATAAACTCAACAGAATTGTGTGTGATTGGTTATAATGCACAACGCTGTAAAACGCGTAAAAAGAAATATGATGCGAGATGAGCAGATCTAGATTTAATGCCGCAATCAACACTTTTCATTTCATTTTCACTTTATCCACGTCAGCCGTGATAGATTTAGTTTAATTGTGCAGGGGCATTTTTGTCAAATTTGGTGACATTTTTGTCTCAAGCCCCCATGGCCAGGGGAAGGCTCCGCCTATGTGATTCAGTGAAAGTGTGGTCCGCATTCAGCCAGTTCACCGAAAAGAGAGAACCGGCTCAAAAGAATGATTAAACCACAAATGATTGTCATATAGTTCATTCAACAGAAATGCGGGACTCAAATAATAACTGCTGAATCAGAGCGTCCAGAGCAACATTGTGATTTCTTCAGTCTGCGGGTTTCTCGTCATTTTGATCACAATTGCTGCAGCATATGTGGGAATTACTTGCAGAAACAGACATCAGATCAGAAGTAAGTCCATTTTTTCCCCTTGTGACCTAAATGTGCTCATTGCAATTAAAATAAATAGCAGCTTACAGTAACAAGTTCATAGGCATAGTATGTGAACTCTTCCTGCACCTTGATGTTTGTTTAGAAGCTCTAGGTTACATCAAAATGAAATCTGAGTCTATAATCAGTATTTTAAGAGTGATTTATGATGTTTTTCTCCCTTTGCAGGAACATTCATTGCAACATCAATGAGGAGCATTTAACAGCTGTCAATAATATAGTGACCTTTATCACTGTTTTTTAGTGGCTTTTCATGGATGGTAGAAAATGCAACAAACAAAACAACAAAATGCACACGCCTGAACACGCCATGCAGTTCTTATGTGGGTGACCCATTTCACTTGTTGATCCAGCACAAACATTTTCTGACACTTCTCCACTATCTGACTTATTAAAAGGGTACATCACCACTGGCAAGAGGGGTTTTTAATAAAAGTTTGCTATGCAGTAAACATTTTATTATTATTATTATTATTATTTCAAATCGGTGCTACACGACTAGAGAAAACAAAGAAAAAGGGCTGTGGCAAAAAAAAACAATAATGTTCTCGATCAGACTATACTGAAATACAATGTGTAGTTTTCTCAAAATCCCTGAATCTGTCCAAAGTCTGCTGGATGATGTGTTTTATGTCCTCTGGCAGACTTTTGCTGACAAATAAACTGATATTTTGGTGCAGGTTATCAGAAAAATGATACACATTATTAATTTATTTCTACTACTGACATTTGTAATAATACAAAGCTGGTTGAAAATTGGTGAAAATGCAACTGTGAATTGACAACCAATGGCTATCAACCATCCAAAACACCCCAGCAACCACATAGCACCCATCCTGAACACCATAGTAAACACACAGCAATGACTTAGACACCCCTAGACTAGCAACAACTCACAACTCCCTTGCAATCATCTGGCAAGCAAACAGAGTACCGTAGCAGCCACATAGCAACCGCCTAGAAATCACCCATAACACCCTAGCAACTACCTAGCAATCATCCAGTAACACTCTTGTAACCACCCAAAACACCCTAGCAACACCCTAGTAACCATCCAGAACACCCTAGCAACCACCCATCTTTTAAAACTACTACTTAATCAAACTTTTAACTACTTAAAACGTAAAACCTTCTGACTTAAAGCTATTAAATCTACTTTTTTAAATTTCTGGTCAGGCTTTCTCAAGCCAACAAACTTTTTTTTTTTTATCCAGTACCTCGTTGTTTTTTAAAGGCCTCATATCGAGTTTTTCTTGAAGTAAAATATGTAAATGTTCTATTAAAACTTAAAACATCCTTCTCAGTCCAGTCTGTAATATGATCGATCCAAGTAAAATTTGTCCAAAACACTTAAAACATGAAACAAACATGAGTGAACCTAAGAGAACAGATTAAATAATAATAATGTACGAGATTTCCAAACAGTTTACACTTTACATTGTTTCCTGCATCAGATTTTCACCTCATTATTTTCTATTTTTTGACAAACATGCTGTAAAACAAAGTCATATATGTACAGTACATATGCAGTGTTCTTATGAATATAGAGTACATAACCAAAACAACGATGTACATTAAACATATTTGCTCAGTGGATTTATAAAGTCCTGTCAGTCTCAAATCTAAAGCCATAGTTTATGTTTGTGTTATGAGAACAGTGTGGTTAGAAACCATTGTTCCTGTCAAAATAACACCATTATAATTAGTGCAGTAAAACTGATAATTTGGTATTTGTCATGAAAAAGGAAGAACTTAAAATGACAGAAAACTTGTAGGGTATCCTATATATTTATTAAGCTTTTTTTAAAATTAATTTCTAATAAATGCATAAATGTAAATGTAATGCTGAAATGGTGGATGTTGAAGATGAATAGATAGAACTTGACGAATGCTCTAAGAGACATTTTTTGTAACATTCTAATCACAAAAAGAAAACTGGAGATTTTAATGTTCTTAGAATATTAAAAATAAGCATTCAAATAACATATTTTGGCTGAAAATAAAGTTATTAAAACTTTGTAAGAAACGTTTCTGTAACCTTATACATCATAACCGTAATAAGAAAACTGGATATTTCAACGTTTTAGAAGCATTCCAAAACTGGAATTATGTTCCCACAACATTTTTATAACTTATAACCATTTTTATTGCTGATCCTCAAAATAACAATTTTATATTTGGTGTTATTTTACATTTGGTAACTTCATGCATGTTGATTAATCAGATCGCGACAAGATTCCATTGCACTGATACTGACCACATTCTCTGTAGAATGTATATAGATAGTCGCTTTATGCTTTTGCTTTCTAATATTCGATTTCATTCTGACCAGACTGTTGGAGTCACTGTAACACTTCCAGTGTGTGTGTTGCTTTCACAGGGCATTAGTAAATGTAGTCAAACAGCAGGAATGCATACGCCCACCACTGACCCAGATATCTGTGTGTGTTTGTGTAACATGTCTCGCGTTCCTGCATTTATTGCTTTATAAAGCAGTTTTATACAAAGATGGTGATGTAATATCAGATGTTTTGGAGCCGTCTGTTTGCTTACTGGAAATGAACAGCATACATCATCTACTCATCTTAAGACATGAGCAAGTTTGTCTGTTTTTTTTAAGCCTGATGTGAAGTATTAATGCCAAAATTTTTTGTGATTCAATATGTTTTGCCATATATAAAGTATACCAGCTAACAAGGAACATTCTAAGAACTTTGGTTAATATTTTTTCCAGAAATGTAATTACAAAGTTTTAGTTGGATGCTTATCCAAATTTTTAAAAAATGTTACTTGTTTCAGAACGTTCAGAACACATTCAAAAAGTAATGTTTCCATACTGTTTGCAAAATTATGAAATGTAATGTTCCCATAATGCTTGCATAACCAAGAAAAACATTTCTAAAATGTTTTTTTTTAAACTTTACATTTTGAATGAACATTTTCATAACTTAATGGAAACGTTAGCACAATGTTCTTATAACATTTTGTTAGCTGTGATGTTACTAATAAAACATCTGAAACTCTCAGTATCCAAACAGAGAAATGACTCTGAAATGTGAAAATAAAAACTTTATATCAAACTGAACAAAATGTGAGTGTGTTCATTTAGCAGATGTCACTCGTACATGTAATGGAGTGTGAAACGTCAGATTGAGTGTCAACGCTGGTGGCAAAATTCTAACGCAAACTGTTCTGACAGTTGACCTGAAAAAAGTGTTTGATCTTATCTAAACTAACTGGTTTTATTCAGATTGAATGTATAATATGACTGAATCAAGCTGATGGACATTGTAAATAATTAAAAAAAAAAGTAAATTTTTTTACCCAGACATTTAAAAATAACGCATTTTAGAGCTGTAACAACAATACCGTGATACCATGAATTGGTGATATTTTTGCTTAAAGGGTTAGTTCACCCAAAAATTAAAATTAGCCCATAAATTACTCACTGTCAAGTCATCAAAATTGTCTTTGATCTTTCAAGCTGTTTAATGCCACTCAGCGGGTGTTGCATGCATCAGTCCAAAAGAAGTTAAATAAAAAGCTCCCATCCATAAAAAAAGTGTCTCACACGGCTCCGGGGGGTGAACAAAGGCCTCCTGTAGCGAATCGATGCGTTTTTGTAAGAAAAAATATCCATATTCAAAACATAATAATCACTTTAATGTAGCTTGCGCCAACAGTTGTACACGGAAGCAGTTCCGGGCTGATGACGTATGAGTTCAGCGTTGCGCATGCGCAGGGAGTTCCTGTTCGATAGGGAATGCTCTGGTTATAAACGTCGATGGCTGTCGCTTCAGTCGTATGATTCTGATGAGATGGCGCTCTGAGCCGACTTATATAGTGGTCGGCTACACTCCTTCTGGCGGGCTCGAGCGCCATTGGTTTGTGCAGCTACACAAACGTTAACAAATGAGGCTTCAGTAACAGAGTAAACAGGAGTTTCCCCATTAGCGTCAAGCGACGCAACCAAGGTTAAGTTAGTAACCTGAGCGTTTCATCTGTAAATAAACTATTGTAGTTTTGTCTTTGTTTACTTAGTTAAGTATTAAACTGCTAGCACCAGTTAGCAGTAGCAAACCACGGTAATGGGAAGTTAAAGGGGAAAAAAGTAAGTAAACAACTCACACACTTATATATCACCACTTAGTAAAGTCAAAATCAAACTTCAAATGGCCTGAAAACATGATCTGTGTTTTTTTTTTTTTAGTGAGCAATCAGCTTGTTGAAATGAAAGGTACCTCTCTGTGGTATGTGTCTGTGACTAGTGTTTACCGAGCTCTGATGACTGATGATCCGATAAGAAGTTTATTTATACAAAGAATAATATACTGTTGTAATCATGAGTTAATTCTCTTCACGGTTCATCAGTCAAAAAAAAATAAAAAATGCTGCATGTTATTATTCAGCTACAAAGATAGCTCTTGTCCATTTAAGAGATTTCCAGTTAAGTCATGCGTTTTATGGAACTTATGCATCCGAGAAACTAGTGCGCAGTCATCAGTACAATTTTTTTGTCACTGAACTTCTGCTTTTGCAGTAGCTCTATAGCACCACTGTTAAAGAGTAATTAGCTGGTGAAGTGGATTTACTTATTGTAGTCAGAGTTAATGAAAGTTATCATGTGCACTGTAATGTTTGAACCTGATGTCAGCAGACAGTGCAGTTTACATTGTAGAACAAACATCAAGATATTGTCAAGTTACGTTAACCACAGGCTTTATTTTACTGATAAATTGAAAAACCGCATTACAAAACCCCATAGGGAAAAGGAACCAGCAGCGTAGTCTTCCGGGTATATCACAACACCAATTAACCCAATAACAACATTTCATTTTTGAAATATCATGATTATCATCAATATCGGTATATCGTGACACCCCTAATACATTTTCACATATTTAATATATTTTAGTGTGGCAAGATTTTTTATTTTTTTTTACATGGATATTTTTCATAGTGCTGATTTTTGGCAAATTGCACGAAAACCAACTCCCACCTTCTATTGGTCAGACAAGGAGGTAGTCCCGTCCCAAACTTACATGATTGGTTGAGTCTGAAGTTGATATGTCGGGGGCGTTCAACCAAACAGATTTAGATGTTTTAAAGTTCAATACTTTCTGTATTTGTACACTTAATCTGTAAAAACAGATATCAACATAGATGAAGTAAAAAAAAAATATATATATATTAAACTAAAATTTAATAAGTGACTACAACTAGTTCTTTGTGTATCAGTTCTTTCTTGCTGAGCCATTCTCTTACAGTTAATGTTTAAGCACAAAACTATTCAAAGATTAGATTTTTTTTTTAAAATTGACATTTGTCAGGACGGTTTCGATGTGTGTGTGACTAACTAACTAAACATGTTGAAATACCCTGCAGACACTAGCTGATTCTCTAATCCATGAGCTTCCTAGGAAATGAAAAGGAGATTTAAGTGTTATTTTAACATTTTCATCATCTGCCTTCAGAATTTCATCACAATCAGGCAAAAGACAGATTTAATATTGTGAGTTTCTATCATTCAAAGCCTCATATTCACAGATGATTTATATGAATACTTGGAGAGTTAAATGACTCATTATGGTTCATATTTTACATATCTGATCCTCAAAAACAGCACAGCAATATTGGATGATACACAGAAGTGAAACTGAGCAAAAATAAGTTTGTTCTCTTCAAACTGCCATTTTAATTGTCATGTAATTAACAGATGTTTTTTTCTTCTTCTTTTTTTTCCCAGTTTTAAAACATTTGTTTGTTTGATTGACAAATATCACTACTAAGACTAAACACATAGACAAGTGGTTTATCTTGACCAACAAGACCCAATTAGGAACACTGTATTCCTGCATCAAAAAAATACGATTTGAATCGTCACATATTTGAATCGATTTTCAACCGGCTCGCGAGCCGTTAATCGTTACATCCCTACAAGATACTTAACCACATCAAAACTACATCATGGCTTCGATTGAACCGAATGAAAGCGTAACATTCTGCCAAACTAGAAATTTCCACATATTAAGAAATGTTGTGCAATCTAGTGCATGTCATCCTTTCCTGCGCTTTACTCTTCCTTATGTGTGACAAACCCAGCTGACAGAACTAACAGTCTCAGAATGTTCTGGCAAGTTTCTCTCAGTGTTATGAAATGTAAGATCATGCCTCCACACTAGAAATATCAGATATGACTGGTATTATCAGAATGTCTGATACATAAACCCGTTAAAAGCAAGTCTTGTATGGTACCCAAAACTGTATTAACAGTCTTCTATCAGCCAAGAATTTGACTGAGAAAAGCCAGAGAAGAGCACAAGCAGGAGACAAAGTAATGATGATGAACAAATGAGAAAGCTTGAAGGACATCCTATAGATTTATTATGAATGTAGACACAACAACTTTATTGATAAAGTATATTGTTAATGCCCTAACTAACTAAATAAATAAAAGTAGGCCTAAATTTAACATGTACTTATTTGACTTGCATATAACATCTCTATCAATTTTGAATTACACAGTTTTTACACAAACTAATACATTTAATGCAATGTATATTTGTCAGTCATACATAAATGGGTCAAATTTCTGTAATTGTACTAATAAATTGAATTTGTTTTAAATACACAATAACCAATCAGTTAATCCAATTTGTTTTAATCTCATACATTTTAAGTAAGTGAATATTGCTTGTTCCACAGCTAGATCTATTTTAAAATGTTCTAGATTACAGGAATGATGTGTGTGTGTGTGCATGTACTGGTATTCACTGCATTATGAGGACCAAATGTCCCCACAAGTATAATAGTACCAGTAAATTTTGACCTTGTGGCGACATTTTTTTAGGTCCCCATGAGGAAATAAGCTTATAAATCATACAGAATGGATTTTGCAAATCTAAAAATGCAGAAAGTTTCCTGTGAGTGGTAGGTTTAAAGGTAGGGTTAGCTTAAGGAGATAGATAATACAGTTTGTATTGTATATATAAAAAAAAAAAACATTACAATTATCGAATGTTACCTTAATGATAGGAATATCAGTGTCTCTCTCTCTCTCTCTCTCTCTCTCTCTCTCTCTCTCTCTCTCTCTCTCTCTCTCTCTGTGTAATACATCCATTGACCACTGGGTGTCAGTGTTGATCCATCAGTGTAAAACAGATTTTCACAGTTTTAAAAATCAAGCCTTTGGCATAAAAGAGCAGGCACGTGCAGAAGTGGGGGCTTTGGGGGCTCAAGCCCCTGCCCTTTTTCAAAATTATTCAAAAGTGCCCCTCTCAGACAAATAGCAATGATATTGTGGTCAATAAAACAAAATGCGTTTGAATTATAATTAACATGACAATGTGTACAAAACAGTAACTAATCGTTTACAAGTCGGAACATTCCTTATTTTTTACATCTCTGTCGATCTGAGGCGTTGCTATTGGTTGCTTGTGTTTTGCTGGACTGACTGATATTCCACAGTCTGTTCGGAAACCTAGACTCTCAAGCCATATATGGTTCTTTCAGTGAGTGGGTCGGCAGAAGGAAAAATATAAACCAAACAATATTTTAAACTTTTTTTCATCAATAATCAAAGCTAGTGTGTCCATTTAATTAAAAATCCGTATAGCCTATTATATATTTTAGAATATTACATAATTCATCAATGCCC
>NW_015657967.1:765445-771465 GCF_001515625.1 Sinocyclocheilus rhinocerous | reverse complement strand
CCACCCCCATAATGTCAATTGTTTATGTGTCACATATTAGCCACTTTTTTTTTTAGATTTTTAATGTTTATTTTTTAAATGTTAATTAAAGTGACACTGGGAGTTAAAAAACAGGAATATCATTAGGAAATCCTTGGGGGGGGGGCTGTGCCGGGGCTAAGCAAGTTTCTGATGGGGCTATAGCCCTGTCAAGTCCCGCCCTATCGCCACCACTACCCTAAACTAAAGTGTTACTGAGTGTTGCTTTAGCAATTAGCTGAAATAAAGTGAAGTAAGTAAAGAAATTAAGTTGTTTTATATTTTATTTTATTTCAGTTAACATTTCATTTGAAGTAACAAATGTTTTTTTTATGGTTTTAGTTGTTCTTTAACTAGTTGATGGAACACAGTTCTATCAGTAGGATGCAGATGATAGTTATTGCATCAATTAGCTGATTCATATTCATATGGTGATGCTCTTATAGTGACAACGCAAGCTCATAAATCACCCAACAAACAGCCTGAAAATAATCCGTGTGGACTTTCCAGGACACCGTGATTTGCCTACAGTGAAATCAGTGCTGTGTGTGTGAGTGTAATGGTGTCGTGCTGCAGTTGATTTGCTTTGCTGCTTCTGTCCTCAAATGACTTTGCTGTGTCTCTCACTCTCTCTCTCTCTCTCTCTCTCTCTCTCTCTCTGTGTAATACATCCATTGACCACTGGGTGTCACATCAGTGTAATCAGTGTAAAACAGATTTTCACAGTTTTAAAAATCAAGCCTTTGGCATAAAAGAGCAGGCAGTGGGGGCTGTGGGGGCTTTGGGGGCTCAAGCCCCTGCCCTTTTTCAAAATTATTCAAAAGTGCCCCTCTCAGACAAATAGCAATGATATTGTGGTCAATAAAACAAAATGCGTTTGAATTATAATTAACATGACAATGTGTACAAAACAGTAACTAATCGTTTACAAGTCGGAACATTCCTTATTTTTTACATCTCTGTCGATCTGAGGCGTTGCTATTGGTTGCTTGTGTTTTGCTGGACTGACTGATATTCCACAGTCTGTTCGGAAACCTAGACTCTCAAGCCATATATGGTTCTTTCAGTGAGTGGGTCGGCAGAAGGAAAAATATAAACCAAACAATATTTTAAACTTTTTTTCATCAATAATCAAAGCTAGTGTGTCCATTTAATTAAAAATCCGTATAGCCTATTATATATTTTAGAATATTACATAATTCATCAATGCCCGTTTGTCATGTATAATAGGCTGCACCAACCAATCATCATCTGGCACAAGTTCAAATTTCATTGGACAATAATGTGAAGTAGAGCGGTTTTCCATTCTTATTCATAAATCGGTTGAAAATGATATGGGACAGATGAGCTTATTTGCGGAGTGATCTGGATCTGTGTGCGGTTTGTCTCATTTTATAAATAAAATTACATCGCTGAGAAAATTACACCCACTGGCAGACGAGCCACGAGCACTTTTAAATACATTTAATGTATTTATGTAAAACATATTCTACATTAAAAAATTAATTTAGAATGAACAATAACTGCTGTACAAAGAGTAAAAAAAAAATTCAATAAAAAAAACATACCTAATGCAGAAAAGCCGCCTCTTTTTCCGATGCGTGCCGTCAGCGCAGCTGAAGAGTTCTGTGTTCAAATGCACGCAATAGGCTTAAATGTGCCGCAAAGCATCGGCAAAAGTAATTACCATTTCAAGCCTGCATTTATTTGATCAAAAATACAGAAAAAACTGTAATATTGTGAAATATTATTACAATTTAAAATAATGTTTTTTAAATATACTTTAAAATATATATTTTTTTCTGATGCAAAGCTGAATTTTCAGCATCATTAGCCTACTCCAGTCTTCAGTGCATGATCCTTCAGAACTCGTATGAACTAATATGCTGATTTATTATCAATGTTTGAAACAGTTGTGCTGCTTATTTTTTTATTTTTTATTTTTTTGTAACCTTTGATACTTTTTGGGGGTTCGTTGATGAATAAAAAGTTAAAAAGAACAGTATTTGTTCAAAATAGAGATGTTTTCTAACAATGTAAATATTTACTATCAATGTTTCTATTAATTTAACAAATCCTTGCTGAATAAAAACGAATTTCTATCAAAAAATAAATAAATACTGACCTCAAGCTTTTGAACGTTAGTGCATATTGTTACAAAAGTTATATTTTAAATAAATGCTTTTTTATTTTATTATTATTTTTTTTTTAAACTTTTTATTCATCAAAGAATCCTGAAAAAAAGTATCACATGTTTCCAACATTGATAATAAATCAACACTGCATAAAATGTATTTTAAAATATATTAAAATTTTGATCAAATAAATGCAGGCTTCATGACCATAAGTGACTTGCAAAAATATAAAATAGTAATGTATCCAAACGTTTGACCTATAATTGTTTTGTTTTGTTTAATTGTCCCTATTTTAGGCTACATTTGAGCCCCTGCCCCTGAGGAACTCTCTGCACGTCCCTGTAAAAGAGCCTGTAAAATATACATTAATGCACCAATGTATGTGAGAACCAAAGCTACTTTTACCTGTATTACTTACTTTTTCTTGAGTTACTAACACCTAACACCTTTAGAGATCTGACCGCCAGCATTCACATTAATCTCAATGGCAGCTGCTGAAGTTCATGAGATAAAGTCTGCCATCTTGGCTCATGGGCACTCATGGGCACACAGTTTTGCTGCCAGCTCATTTTGAGCTTCCAGCTGTAAACGAATTCTGAGATATAAAGTCAAATTTGAAGATATAAAGTCAGAATTTAGACAAAAACACAATTCTGAGAAGAAAAGTAAGTATTGTAAGATATGACGTCGGAATTGTGAGATAAACTTGCAATTCTTAGAATAAAAGTGCCCCAGATAGCATGCAATCACTGAAACAATGTTATGTCAATGTTGATGCGTCAACACTAATTGCATTGCATTAACATTATGTTGGTTCAATATCACTTTTGCACCCGCAGTTAATGTTGACACAATGGTGAGATTTCAACAAAAAATAAATTGACGTCATTGAATTAATGTTATGAAGTGATGTTGGTTAAATGTCACTTTTATGCCCATAATTAATGATAAAACAATGGTGAGATAAAAAAAAAATAAAAAAAAATAAATTCCATTGAATCAATGTTACACTATGATTGATTCTACATCACTGCTGTTGAATCAACCATTTCAAAGTTTGGGGAAAACCTTTTCAAACATAAATGACACCTTTCCAGTAGTTCAAATCAATTTATTTTATTTGACAGTTTAACACAATCAATGTCAAAACGACTAAAGCATTACAACATTTAAAAATAACATTACTTTTAGAAGCCTGATGTCATTATAACAAGTGGTCCAATGGTTCAAGTTTTCAGAATATGTCTTACGTCAGTCTACTACCTCATTTCCTTTACGTTCTCTGAAATCTGAAAAAGACAGTATGGTGTTACTTTAGAGCAAGTCAATTCAGTTGTCGTACATAGTCACATTCAAGAATGTCAATACGTTAAACACAAAGGGGCAGTTTCCCGGACAGGGTTTAAATTAAACCAGAAGTAGGCTTAATCTAGAATGAAATATGGATTTAGAAAAAATTGATTTCTGACACACAGATTAAGTACAGATCACTAAATCCTGGACTATGGAGTCCTGAACAAAAATAAACTTGAGTAATTAAAAACCAATTGTGCTAATCTGAATCAGCACAACAGAAATTGCCTATAAAACATAGAATGAACCAAAAAAAAAAAAGCTTAAAATTGTATGGAATTGAGAAGCAAATCCAAGGAAAACAATAGCAGCTGAAAAAAGACTGCAATTAATTAAAAAAAAAATTACTGAACAAGAGAAGACTTTTTTTAAAGCAAGCAAAGTAAATCTAACTTTTCAACAAAATCAAATTTTTCTCTAATGCACATTGGCCACAATTATTTGTTGTCCTAGAAATTATTGTGAGTAAAATCTCTGAAGATCTACATTCCCATTCATATTTGTTAGCACACCAGGGTGACTAGGAACATGGAATTATCCAGCTATGACTTCCTGTTTCACAGGAATATAAATATGAGGGATCACAAAAGCCAAATTCCCTTTATCATCCATCACAATGAGAGAAAAAAAAAAAAACTGCTGCAACAGATTGTTAAGCTTCTCAAAATATGAAGTCAAGAACATAGCACAAAATAGAAAGTCAAAACATGTAAGAAAAGAGCTAAAGCATTGAACATTTCCATTTCCACCATTAGGACAATAATTAAGGAGTTCCATCCAACAGAAATGTTACAAATCTGCCTACAGTATATTGTCTGTGTCTGTACTGTCTTAATGCAACGTGAGGAAGATAGTTTGAGTGGCCAAACACTCTCCAAGGATCACAGCTGGATAATTGCAGAAAATAGTTGAGTCTTGGGGTCAGAAAACCTTATAATGGGTCGTGGCTGAATCTTTCAACAGAACAATGATCCAAAAGGACCATCAAAATCAACACAAAAATGGGTCATTGAACACAAAACGAAGTTTCTGCCATGGCTATCCCAGTTCCCTGACCTCAACCCTATAGAAAACTGAAGAGGAGAGAGTATCAACATGGAGCTGGGAATCTGAAGGGTCTGGAGTGATTATGTATGAAGAAATGGTCTCTGATCTTAGGTGTCAGGTGTTCTCCAAACTCATCAGGCATTATAGGAGAGAGATATTATTTTTTTTAATAAAGGATCAAATGTTTAACATTGCAGATTTATTTTCACAGGCTTCTTTGTTTATATATACCTAGGGTGCCAATAAATTTTATATATAAAGACTGGAAACACAACCTTAATCTGAAGTTAAACCTGACTCCTGGTAGGTTTAATTTAAGCCTCAATTTAGTCCTGAAGTAGCTCTAGTCTATCTCCAGGAAATCGCCCTATTAAATTCTAAGACTACTTAAAATCATAACAGAGAAAGCAGATTTCTGTTAATCTGTTTTAAAGGGCAATTATAGTCTAGGACTAGGCTTAATCTTTGTCTGGGAAACCATCCCAAAAAGTTAAATTTTTGTGTATTACTCAACACAAAAAAATCTAACTATATTTATAATACTGTTAAATCCTGTATATTTAATCTATTTATCTTAAATATCTTATCTTTTATCTGAAAGCTGCTCGCATCTCAGCATGTCTAGACGAGCTGAGCAACACTCCCCATTAAAGATCAGAGCATTTAAGGGGGTCGTCCTCCAGGAGTTAAACAGTACAGATGTGAAAATTTTCATGAACTTGTACACTTAGTGCCAAGAAGTGTCAGAGCAGTATACTTTAAGTTCTGGAAGACATACTAAGTTCTAGAATATTATACATTTTCTAAATTAAATCTAGGGTGTACTCATTTTTGCAATCCTTCATTTAAACAAAATTGGCTAATTTACTTATCTTACAGAAAATATTGGCATATATTTTGTTGTTTTTATTAAAGGTCCCCTGAAACGCTTAGAAACACGCAGCATTACTCTGTGTTGACGTCATTTTAACTGAAACAGGAAGACAGGGCGGGACATATCAAGCAGCCCCGCCCCTTTTTAAAATAGCCAATAGCGGTAGTTTATATCACAGCTTGGGCTAGAGTCATTGAGCTCCGTAAAGAGCTCAATGACTCTTTACGGAGCTCAATGAAAAAATGAAAACATTTTACAGGGTATGCCAGCCACAATCTCATCCATATTGCTATAAAATATAGCATTCTGTGTAGAATTCAAATAGCTCCGATACATTTTGTGGTCTGCGCCGACTCGCGCATGTGATCCGCTCCGTGCTATCGTGTCTCTGGACCAAAGCAGAGTGTGTGTGCGGTGCGGTGGTTAGCGTGACACAGCGCAAAACCAGACTTCTTTTTTTCCTCAATGGAAAGCATATTTACACTGTTTGAATCGTTCCCTGTCCCCTATATAGTGCACTACGTGCCATTCACTGTACAGAAAATACTAATTCTGTGGACAAGTGACCGATTTCAGCCGCGGCTTCAGCGTCT
>NW_015657967.1:760136-763068 GCF_001515625.1 Sinocyclocheilus rhinocerous | reverse complement strand
AGTGCCAAGAAGTGTCAGAGCAGTATACTTTAAGTTCTGGAAGACATACTAAGTTCTAGAATATTATACATTTTCTAAATTAAATCTAGGGTGTACTCATTTTTGCAATCCTTCATTTAAACAAAATTGGCTAATTTACTTATCTTACAGAAAATATTGGCATATATTTTGTTGTTTTTCTTAAAGGTCCCCTGAAACGCTTAGAAACACGCAGCATTACTCTGTGTTGACGTCATTTTAACTGAAACAGGAAGACAGGGCGGGACATATCAAGCAGCCCCGCCCCTTTTTAAAATAGCCAATAGCGGTAGTTTATATCACAGCTTGGGCTAGAGTCATTGAGCTCCGTAAAGAGCTCAATGACTCTTTACGGAGCTCAATGAAAAAATGAAAACATTTTACAGGGTATGCCAGCCACAATCTCATCCATATTGCTATAAAATATAGCATTCTGTGTAGAATTCAAATAGCTCCGATACATTTTGTGGTCTGCGCCGACTCGCGCATGTGATCCGCTCCGTGCTATCGTGTCTCTGGACCAAAGCAGAGTGTGTGTGCGGTGCGGTGGTTAGCGTGACACGGTAACCACCGTTTTCCTAAATTTTTTTTCCTCAATGGAAAGTATACAGGTGCATCTCAATAAATTAGAATGTCGTGGAAAAGTTCATTTATTTCAGTAATTCAACTCAAATTGTGAAACTCGTGTATTAAATAAATTCAATGCACACAGACTGAAGTAGTTTAAGTCTTTGGTTCTTTTAATTGTGATGATTTTGGAAATTTTTGTTCTAAGAGTATTTCACAAAGCGTTTTAGCGCTAAAATTAACTCCTAAACCTGTGAAACGTTAGGAGTAGTGAAGAGGACTCCTAAGTCACTAAGACCAAATCTGAACTATCCTAAAATGGCTGTTGCCAGCAATCTACCTTGGAATATAAACATTTTTAGAAACATTTAACGATAATGAGCTTTTAAAAAGGTATCGGCTTTGGTTTGGAGGTTATCCCAACTCCACATTTTTATTGTAATATATAGCTGTTCTTGCGTCCAGTTTGGTTTTCTTTTTATGTTTGCATGTCTTACTATCAGCCATGATTATTCTACTCTGCTAATTAAATGGCTGTTTAAATGCATATTACCAAAATTGTATTATGACGGACAAATCGTTAACGGCTGGTCTATGTGGTAATATAGTACATCGGGCAGGACATCCATATGATCTCCTAACATTCATCGACCTCAAATATGGCTTATCATCTGAAAAATGTATGTAGTAGCAACTTTACATGGCAGCTCAATCTAATGTTAGCATAGAAAAAAGTGCGCAGTTCACGTGTTTGTGCGGAGAGTGGAAGCTGAACAGTAGCGCGTTTGGGCTACTGCATGACAGATGGAAGCGCCGGTGCGATCATTGGCTCTTAAAATACTTTGTCATTTTTGGTCATACAGATAAGAGTAATGCATATTTTGTATCTGTAAAGACTCTACGTTTATTCGTGTGCACTCAGAATAACAACGAAACGTTGTGCTTTTGTTAAATAATGAAAGCAAACAGGATGCGCTTTCTGCCGTCGGACTCTGTGAACTTGAGCGAGTCACTTCGAAACTCTGTGTATGCTTGCCTTATTACAGACATGAAAAATATATCTATAGAGAGGGAAACTTGTAAATGAAAAAAAAAATTCAAATAGAAAACAAATATTCTCAGATTATGTAATCCGTATGAAACATGCATACAGGCACATACTGCGGAGATGACGAGTCGGTGTCACCGACTTCATCTCTTAAACCAAAAACAGAAAGCACTATGTAACAATAAATTATTAAAACGTTAATGCAGTGTATTTGCTGTTTTCCCCTAACACATTCATAATTATTATATTTGCCGGTGCACTGTGGCAAGCTTTTTTTGCATGCGCTTGAACGCTTATTAGGCTATGTAGGCAATTAAAGGCTCATTATTATGATTTATATGGTTTATTAATAAAAGTGCGACTAATAGTCGACTAATGCTTAAAATGAACGACTACTAGTCGACCAGACAAATATTTAGTCGAGGGCAGCCCTAATGCATATTGACTAATTGTTTACGACTTTCTATTTTTTGCTATTTTCTCAACTTTGTATTTTGTGAAGCTCAACAATCTTGTTCTTATCATCAGAACTATATTCTTTGGTTTTTCTCATTGTGATGGATGATTAAGAGAATTTCACTTTGCATTCCCTCATTTATATTCCTCATTTATATTATAAATCATGGCTGGATAATTTCATGTTCCTAGTCACCCTGGTGTGCTAAAAAATTTAAATATGAATGGGAATATAGCTCTTCAGAGATTTTACTCATATTTTCTAGGACTACATATAATTGTGGCCAATGTGTATTAAAACGAAGGATGTCGATAAAATATTTTCATAATGTTATTTTGTTGAAAATTTGTTTTGTTTTGTTATTTTTTAATTTATTTTATTTTAATTTACTTTTTTTTTTTAAAGATCAAATGGATAAACAATACAGATTATTTTCACAACCTTCTTTGATCATATTTTCTTAGGGTGCCAATATGATTCTGACCATGACACTCTCTCTCTCTCTATACAACAGCTGCTTTATGTATAACGTAATAAATAATAATAATAAAAATGTTGAAACTGACAACAACAGCTGATTACAAGAATTTATTACAAAGAGATTTCTAGGCATCCCTTTTCTTTTATTCAACACCTGATGTGTACTGTTTACGCTTGCTTTAAAAACAAAAAAGTAATGTTTTTTTTTTCAGCTGCTATTGTTTTCCTTGGGTTTGCTTTTCTTGGTTTATTCCAGGTTTTATAAGTAACGTCTGTTGTGCTAATTCAGATTATTATATTATTCTAGTTTTTTAATAATATATATATATATATATATATATATATATTTTTTTTTTAGTTCA
>NW_015657967.1:752940-760054 GCF_001515625.1 Sinocyclocheilus rhinocerous | reverse complement strand
AAGGAGGGGGCTTTGTAGAAAACGAAGCGTTTGAGAGAGGCGGGGCATAGAGGACCTACAATAATGTACAGTATTTGAAAAATAATGTGTTTTTTGAACATTAAAGCATGTCAACATATTCTGTTACACCAAATACACCAAATAATGATCTTTAAAAAAGCATCATATGACCCCTTTAATTTAAACCCTGTCCGGGAAACCACCCTTACATGAAGAGGAATAAACCCCTCTGATGGTCATTACATAAATTTCATTTTCTAGCATTACAGTAAAATATAATCATGAGTTAGCTGAAGTGCACCTGCAAGCAATTACATTTCCTGTAAAATGTCAACTGCAGACATCTTTACAGGTCACTTGCCAAAGCCAATGCTGGCAGAGTGACCTGCTAGCAAAATAACATAGCATTAAAGTAACAAGTTTCTCTTGTAGAATAAACAGCTTAAGTGTTTTTCAATGAAAATTTATTTAAAGCTGAAAATTCACCTTATGTAGACCTTACTCTGTTTAAATATCACAAAATAGCCATGTCAGTCACTTTATCATAAACACAAGGTGTAGTTTTTTTTGTGATTGGTTTTCAGTGGCAACAGGCTAAACTGAATGGAGATCAGTTATATTCTTCAAATGTAATACTGATTCAGGAATATGAATGATTACCAGATAACAGTAATCAGGGAGCAGGAGAGAAGTCACAAGATAGCATCAAGTCCCAGGTCAACTCAGTGTATGATTAATGTCACCATTATCAGGAGGGTGCTTCTCATTTCTTTAATTGTCCATCATCATCTGCATTTACCCCGACTAAATGAAAGACGGCAAGGTGCTCTGCAAGCATTGAGTAGAAGATGCAATATGAGCTATGTGTAAAATATGATATTCTTGTTTGCGTTCATGTGAAACTTTAATCAGAAAATTTCAAATAAATATTACTAAAGCAAGATGCATGCACTTTTTAAGAATGATTTATTTTTATTTAATTGCAAGATAGAATTATATATTATTATTTAATAATAAGATAGATTCACCCTTTTTTTTTTAAACCCAGGGTCATACATGTCAGGTGGTTCAACAAACAAGACTTCTGTATAGGATGCACTTTTGTGTTTTTTTTTCCCTAATAAAGAAGCATCAGTTAGACTTCTGAGAAGTGCACATGCAAAACCAAAATGGACGTTTATCAACCAGTGCACATTTTCAAACTACAATTGGTGTTTTTCAACCATTTTTAAATAGACTTGCTAAAATCATGAAGTCCCACCCATAAACCAAGCCCCCAGTGGATTAGAGCAAATCGACTAAAGCAAGTGAAAAAGCCCATCATGGATTGACACACCTCACTGATTGAGAAACACCCACTAGTTTTCTGCAGAGACAAATGCCTGCATGATCTTGTGGTCATCAACTATAAATCACTGTTAGTTCAATGTCAGTGTGTCCACCCATGTGTGCTGTCGACTTTCATCAAAAATTCAATGCTGATACAACATACTTTAAACATTGAAATGTCAATCTCAACCAAAAATGATGGTTTGGATCAGAGCTCAATATTGTATCAATGTCACCATGCTATCTGGCTAAAGAATTGTGTGAAAAAAAAAAAATTCCAAGTACCTTTTTTATTCTGTGGCTGAAAAAAAGAGTTGCAATTACTGTTTTTTTATTGGCAGAAACAGGCTTCCATATGTAACTGATCACTAGAACATATCTGAACGAAACAGATGCATTATTTAACTTTATACAGTGCAGTTTTGCCAACCAGTGTTTCTGTGTGTCCAGGTGTCATTAACAGTGTTGGGCAAGTTACTTCCAAAATGTAATACATTATATATTACTAGTTACTGTCTTTTGAAAGTAATTAGTTACATTACAATATTACTGTCTCTGAATTGTAATTTGAAATGTCAATCTCAACCAAAAATGATGGTTTGGATCAGAACTCAATATTGTATCAATGTCACCATGCTATCTGGCTAAAGAATTGTGTGAAAAAAAAAAAATTCCAAGTACCTTTTTTATTCTGTGGCTGAAAAAAAGAGTTGCAATTACTGTTTTTTTATTGGCAGAAACAGGCTTCCATATGTAACTGATCACTAGAACATATCTGAACGAAACAGACGCATTATTTAACTTTATACAGTGCAGTTTTGCCAACCAGTGTTTCTGTGTGTCCAGGTGTCATTAAGCTGTGATTTGGTTGTTAGTTTGAGTTAAAGAGGACGTTCACAGGTAGGTTTGGGGTTGATGTTTGTCTGAAGAGTCTATTTACAGTTTCTTGATCCCTGTCTTGTTGCAGGCAGGTAGACAGGTGGCCATTAGCTCATGATGGAGCCGATGAAGGCTGTCTGCACAGATGACTGCCTCCTAGTTTGGGCTTCAAATGTCATTTTTTCCACTACATTTTTAAGCCCCCACAGACCTCGGCCTCCGTACCAATTTAGATGTCAACCCTTGACATTTCACATATTTTCCGCAACTCTGAGTCAACAGCCCACTCCGGGCCACACGGCTCTCCTGTTGGGAATGAACCGGGTGATTTCTGACCATAGGAAGACGGGTTGATCTGCATCAGGTGCTGAGGGTGAAGGTCACGCACCTGTCATCCGTACCTGGTTATCTGACTAATTACAGTCATTGAGACTCAGTGCATAAGTAAAGGATAGAACCTCCCATTTAATGATGGAGTGTTTTAAATACAAGCGTCTATATTGTTCAACTTCAGTGAATATTATCATACACCAAAATATGTCATGTTTTCCTGAAAGTAATGAAAATTCCCACCAGTGTAAATTTCCACCACATTGCACATGATTATTATTGCATGAATAGCATTATGTGAAGGAAATGACAGTGGTAGAATTACATGGAGATTACAATTTTATCTTACTGTAAATACACAGAAATAATATTTAAACACATTTTCAACAATTTGACACACATGATTATTATTGCATGAATAGCATTATGTGAAGGAAATGACAGTGGTAGAATTACATGGAGATTACAATTTTATTTTACTGTAAATACACAGAAATAATATTATTTAAACACATTTTCAACAATTTGACAAAGTTACTTCTTGATAATTGTGTGAGTATTACTGCACATCATATATGATACAGTATATATATATATATATATCTATCTTTAACCAGCGTTGATAGTCTGTTGGTCTTAGTCGGTATTACAGCCTGATCTGCTAAGACAGCCCAAAATCCTCAAAAACCATCCATCAAACCACACCAGAATAACCAGCTTACTAGGTTGGCAAATTACATGGATTGCACAGTTTGATTCAGTAGGGCACTGAAGAGAATAATGATGATGACTATGACAATTACAGTCACACATAAAGCCACAAGAGTGGAATTACGCACCATCAAAATCATAGAAAATACTTGCGTGTTTGTGGGTTCGGTGAAAAACATTCATGCTGTGCATCACAGAGCAAACAGTGAATCAGACACACACTGAAGACTTTTCTCTGGTCTGTTTTTCAAAATATAATCATATGAGTTAGCTGAAGTGCACCTGTAAGCAATTACATTTCCTGTCAAATGTCAACTGCAGACGTCTTACGGGTCACTCGCCAAAGCCAATGCTGACAGAGTAACACAATGACCTGCTGCTGCACAAACATTGGAGGAGGGTGTTAATAAATGTGATCATTAATAAATGTAATCATCATCATCATCATGTATCAAATGCATGAAAGACTCACCTGATAAATCCAAGACAATATTGTTTGTGGTGACCCCGGGTCCTAAACTCTGACAACATAGACTGAAGACAGGAGGAGAGAAATCTGTTTTCATGCTTTAAGAGTCTGCAAAAGAAAAACAGTCAGTAAGTTGTATATAAACATTTAAATTGCACATAGGGCAGTTGTATATCAAATTTTAATATAATTATTAAGGGTGTGATGAGACACATCACACGAGACACACGAGATAAGACGAGACACAAGATTGGGTTCACAGGAATGAGTCAAGATTTTTATACAGTATTTTTAAGAACTCCTCAATGACAAAATACATGACTGGAAAAACAGTCTGCATTTTGAAATGTTTTAACTAATTATCTTGTAATTAATGTAATTTCAGTTCTACTTTATGAGTATGAATTATCCTATGCAGTAAAAGACCACAATTCTCAAGCACTGTAAAAGGTTTTGCCACAAACTCAACTGACTGGCTTCTCTCCTGTATGATGGGAGAAGCCAGGGTGGAGACGGAAGCAGTCAGAGCCAGGGCAGAGTCGAAGGCAGAAGAAGTCAAGGTGGAACCCCCTGCATAAGGGCCAGGATGCAGGCCCATGACTCATGAGACTGAGGCAGAGACGGGGACCCAGAGGCTCTACTGCTTCCTTCCTTTATACAGAAATGGTAGAGCTACTAGGGCCACCTAATGGTCCGGAAGAACATAGCACGCCAAGATAATACAAAATGAACCTTGTGACAGGCTATGACTGTTACAAGGTGAAGCCGGAGGAGTGGAATCCCGTGGCGGAGACAGTTTGATGACTGACTAAGGCAGAGCTGTAGGAACGAGGGAGCCCAGTGGTGCCAGTGGGATGACGAGCCACAGTGGAGATGAGGGAACAAGGAGCCAAGGAGGAGCTGATGGTTCAGAGAGCTGAGGTGGAGTCTAAGGTTTGGAGGCCTGAGGTGGAGCCAGGGGATCCTAATTCCACGGCAGAGCTGGAGACCAGAAGGTCATAAGCGACTGCACACAGGAGAGTGGCGACAGAGGAGGAGCAGAGGAACTGAAGGGAAGCAGCAGAGACGGGCTGAAAAACTGGCTGAGTATGGATGAGGAGGTGGGAGAGGGAGGCTGGCTGGAACCAAGGTAAACACAGGAGATTCAGGACTAAGCAGAACCAGCAGAGACACAGGGAATTCAGGGCAGGGCGGAAAGCGACTCAAGCAGTGTGGTGCTGGGTGAAACTAGCTCTGGTTTCGGCTCAGGGTCTGCTAGTGCAGATGGCATGAGCTCATCATCTCAAAAGGCTCAGACATCGCTGGTGTTTCCTCCTCACTCTCACAGATGTTGAAGGGGGAACCATTGTGGAGGAGCACCCACTTCACGTACTGCATTAAAGTAGCTAGAGGCTCATTTCTGTGCAAGCGCAGTCTCGTTTTCGCGTTTAGGCTTGTCCGGAAAGGGATGAAATGGTAAAGGTCCAGAAGTTCCTGTGTGTGCCTCTCTAGGGACTGGTTCCCCTGCAAGAGGAGGAGTATTCTCTTTGCTGCTAGATCCATTCTTTCTTGGTCAGTTTTCTGTCAAAGCTGGTTACAAAATAAAGATAAGTACAGGATCTAAATGCAGCAAATTTCATTTAAGCAGGGCTTAAATACGCTGAAACAAACCAGTCAAATACAGATGCAGACCCTATTCAAATCAATAAGTAACCAAGGCATCAAACTAGTGGAGGGAAAGAAGGAACAATGGAAACTAGGGCTGTGTCTGAAATCATCCCCATACTCTTAAGTAGGGCACTATAATGAGCGTACAATCGATGTACTCTTAAAGGCTAGAATACCCATAATACACTGTGAGGGCCGTGCCGAATGAATTCCCGAGTCTCGCCAGAGGATGGTGCCTGCAGCTAAATCATCCATTTTCAAAATCACTTGTCCAAGGGGGTATGGTGTAATGGTGCTAGTAAATTTCACCAATAATTGCAAAGAAACAGCAAGTAACACATGACATTTTGAAGTAGAAAGACTGAAATAATATTTTCTTGTAAAACATTCTCCAGTAATATTTATTTACAACTTCAAAACATCTTCTTTTTTTTTTTTACAGCTACTAGATGAAAAACTATTGAGTCATTTATGTTTATTTTTTCTTAGGATTTTTTAAGTTAAGTCAGAATAATTGCAAAGAAACAGCAAGTAACACATGACATTTTGAAGTAGAAAGACTGAAATAATATTTTCTTGTAAAACATTCTCCAGTAATATTTATTTACAACTTCAAAACATCTTCTTTTTTTTTTACAGCTACTGGATGAAAAACTATTGAGTCATTTATGTTTATTTTTTCTTAGGATTTTTTAAGTTAAGTCAGCTTTATTGCTAAAGCGTTCTTCACAATACAACATCCCACTGAGCAAAGCAAACGAGATTGAGGCAAGGAAAAACTCCCAGTAATAAGGAAAAAGTGCAGCTGTCCTTATAATTGAGATTCTCACAGCAGTTTATTCCTCAAGACAAGCCAAACACAAGCATTTGAGATCGGTTTTCCTCCACAAACACACCCCAGAAAATCTTACGCTCAAGTGTTTATTATGTTGGAGCATTTGGACCTCAGAGAGACGGCCATGTTCAAGCTTATTGGCTGCAGATTCTCACGGATGGAGTGTTCATCTCCAGATCTACAGCTCATTTTAATGCAAATCATCTTCACAAGCTTCCAAACTGTGCGACGGACCACCATTACTCTGGAACAAAAAGTGGGCGAAAATACAAGCAAGTGTTTGATGTTGATGTTAGATTAGTTTCTCTCACAGCTGGTTCATGTTTAAGTTGATGAAATATATTCTACATCGTCTACAGTAAACTGCAGTTTATGGTGAGAATAAGCACATCCTGCAGATTGAGGTCTGTGTGATGTTAGGGGTTGCGGAAATGGACTATCTCCATTAGTTTGTGGGTGTTTAGATAGTTTTAGTCACAATCTCTACTGTACTTACAGCTGATATAGTGATGGAGATGATGATGCTCATGATGACGTACCAAAGGAGGAGGAGTGACCGAAAGTGTCGTCACAGGAACATACTTTAGTTTTATTAATGCAAACTACTCAAATCACAAACAAATGCAGATGAGAAAAATCACAGCTATCTTGATTGTGCTCTATGTAATCTCACTGATGTCTAGGAGAAACAATTTAAGCCTTTAACTGGAGTCTTTAATGTTTTAAGAATTGCTAATGTTCATTAAATTATTAAAATGTTATTTCTGAATCTTCTAATAAATTCTTTAAAAAAAACATTTTATCTTTTACAAAAGTTAAGGCAACATTGCATTTTATAATTTTGCAAACATTATGGGAACATTACTTTTGAATGTTCTGAAACAAGTAGTAACATCTAAAAAATGTCAGATGAA
>NW_015657967.1:750736-752671 GCF_001515625.1 Sinocyclocheilus rhinocerous | reverse complement strand
AGCTGTATTTTGTGCGAACGATATAAATCATAATGTGATTTTGTAGAAATAAAAGAAAAAAAAAAAAAAAAAAAAAAAAAAAAAAAGTTCCGTGAATGATGTATAAATTATGTGTTTGTGCTGACATTTTGAGAACATTATTAAAAAACATTTAAGACAGATAAGGACATTTGTTCATAACTTTGAAAGAACCAGAATGTTCTGAGAATGTTCCCTGTTTGCTGGGATGTCTCCTCAGATCTCAACAATGTCTCTAACTGTGCTCAGATTTGCTCAAGATATCAACGTCTGCAAAAGTCAGAGATCTCAATATGAACTCAAACTATACCAGCTAGTGACTCATTTTAGGACTTGACACTTAACCGAAACACACCCAAGACTTAATAAATTTCACAAGTTTGCATTTACATATAATCAGATTGAGCGAATAGTAAGCATATTTGGCATGCTGTCACAGAGGGGAGGGTTCCGAGCTCCCCAAGCTGGGACAAGAATAGCTAGGAGTGAGGAGTTGGGGTGAAGGAGGGGTACCAGAAAAACTGTTGTGGGACAGAGGTAAGTTGGCTGGTACTATTTACTATCATGCTAATAGCTTGTTTGCACTTGATTCTGATGACGCGCGAAATTCAGATGGAGGGCAGGAAGTGAAAAGCAGAATGGATGAGATGGAGGAAAGTCTGTACTGTACTGGTTTAGACTATTACAAGAGAAAGGTATAAACACAAAATCACAACCTGTGTTGGACGTGATCCTTATGTTATGAAGAGGAGTGATTTTTCAACTAAAATGAAATACTTGCCAACTAACCCAGATTGCAAACAAGCTATTCGACAGTGAATCCCGCATTTATATGAGGGATGCGGGATGTATGCCACTCCTGAAACTTTGTTGCATGTACAGAGTATGTGGCCGTTTGTCCTGTTAGCAGCACGTAAAACAAACTCTGAATTGATTATAGCCTAGAGCAAATAGCGCTTACATATAATCACTAAAAAGCTGTCACTCACTTAAATTTATCGCAATCTCACAATGTTCTGTTATAATCAATGAAGCTTCTTTAAACTGCACATAAAATATCTTATTTACATAGTGTCTACGTGTGGCATTTAGCATTGAGTGAATTCTGACTGACTCATGCCGAATGCGTGAGAGTTGGCAGCCCTGTATCTATTTTCTTTATTAATATCTTAATATATTATTTTATCTTATATTAACCATTTGCACACACAAGCATTATCCAACTTGGCTCCTCCCGACCACAGACAAAGACTTACAAGCCGCTTTTTCCTGTGTTTTTCAGTCAATTTCTTGCATTTCCCCCCCTTTTGAACAACACATTTTCATACACGATAAAAGCTCCTTGTGGTTTCTCGGTTTGACCGATTTGAGCATCCTTAAACAACGCTGTCACAGTCTTCAGCTGGTGTGCCCAGGATGGCCACCAGAGGACACTGTGTGTTTTGTGTAAGCACATGTCTTGTGTTGTGATTGTTTGGTGCCATGTGCTTTCTCCTGTCGATTGTCTGATACCAACCATCTTGTTACCTCATTATTGTTTCAGTTATTCCACCTGTGTCTCCCTCGTTACCTGCCCTACTTAGTCCCCTTGTGTTTGCAGTCCTGTGCTGTTTCGTTATTTGTTGTATGTGGTTTAATATGTCTGTGTGCTCCTTGTTTTAGCCTGTTCCTGTGTGGCCTTCCCTTGCCTTGCCAAGCTGTGCCCTTTTCTGGCCTTCCTGTTGGTTTTCCCCCTTGGGGTAGCTTTTGTTAGTTTTGTTTATTTTTATTATTAATAAAGAGCCCGATTACTGCATCTTTGAGTCCTCGCCTCATCTCTCCACACGGACAGTGACAAACGCAAAATATAGGCATTTTGAGTTTCTGCTAGCGATTCCTATACAGAAAAATCACTTCCTGTCCTCCAGCTGCATTTCT